>NC_060196.1:935867-953367 GCF_021184085.1 Oncorhynchus gorbuscha | reverse complement strand
GTCAGATAGAGGGAGGAGTCAGAGAGAGGAAGGAGTCAGAGAGAGGAAGGAGTCAGAGGGAGGAAGGAGTCAGAGAGAGGAAGGAGTCAGAGAGAGGAAAGAGTCAGAGGGAGGGAAGGGTAAAAATAGGGTGTCATTTTGGACTCATTCTGAAATGTTGTTGTGTTCAATCTTAAATGAAGTGTGTGTATATACCATGAAGACTCCTACGTTCCATCTGAACGAGTTGACTAACTCCACCCTTGTCTCACACCTCCAAACTCAACCCCTTCCCTGCTCTCTGTCCCCATGGGCCCTGGTTTCAAAGCAGTCCACCACATATGGAACAGGGGTTCATTCAGACTCAGTCCTAAGTGTCCACTTATCTAAAAAAGTTGACTTACTAAGAAGAAGAAAAAGGTCAAACAGAGCAAATAACCTGTTTGTCAAACCTGAACCCCCCATCGCCTCCTCAGAATACTGCTGATGTTGGCATGTTGATCAAAAGGCCTTCTGAGACAAATGAGTCAGCGATATATAGAGAGATATAATGTGTGTTACAAATAGCTCCCTATTCACTACGTAGGGCACTACTTTTGACCAGCGCCCATTGGGTGGTAGTGCACTACGTAGGGAATAGGGTGCCATTTGGGAGCCAGCCTTACAGAGGTATTGGACAGTCAATCAGACTGAGGAAAGGGAGGCGCCTCATTAGGCGAGCGTCGACACTCGCGTGTCTTCCCCCGTGTGATCCAGGAAGCTACCATCTTGGGCTGTCGTCGGCGTGACGATATGGGGGTCCATATACCCTTTAATCAGGAGATATTCCAGAGTGATGTGTCTACACATGTAGGATCTTCATTTGAGCCAGTTTGCTACAGAAGGAAAATAATCCTGCCTCAACAGGAAATGTGAATGATTAAATTAATTGTATTTAATGGAGAATTTTCGGTGGGGTTGATACATTTTTCATCAGGGCAAATCTGAGGGGGTGGAAATGACAGACTTCAGAGGCCTTTTTAAAACTCAAATATAGTACAAGTTTACACTTCCTCACTTCTCTGCAACAAATGAGTGATCACATTATGGTCCAACATCTGTATGTGAGTGTTGTTGTCGTCCTTCTCTCTCTCTCTGCCATATCTCCTATCATCTTCCTCTAAATCCAGCACTTCTGCTCATTAAAAATAATATGATTCTGGAATCGGAACGGAGTCGCGCGATTCCACATTCCAAAGTACAAAAACCAATGCAAGGCTTGGACAGTGATGAGTTCATTTAGCCTGAAGTGTATATGGCTGGTAGGAGACTAGAGGAGGGGGATGGCAGGGTGTGTTGAAGTGTACATGGCTGGTAGGAGACTAGAGGAGGGGGATGGCAGGGTGTGTTGAAGTGTACATGGCTGGTAGGAGACTAGAGGAGGGGGATGGCAGGGTGTGTTGAAGTGTACATGGCTGGTATGGTAGGAGACTAGAGGAGGGGGATGGCAGGTTGAAGTGTACATGGCTGGTAGGAGACTAGAGGAGGGGGATGGCAGGGTGTGTTGAAGTGTACATGGCTGGTAGGAGACTAGAGGAGGGGGATGGCAGGGTGTGTTGAAGTGTACATGGCTGGTAGGAGACTAGAGGAGGGGGATGGCAGGGTAGAGGAGGGGGTGTTGAAGTGTACATGGCTGGTAGGAGACTAGAGGAGGGGGATGGCAGGGTGTGTTGAAGTGTATATGGCTGGTAGGAGACTAGAGGAGGGGGATGGCAGGGTGAAGTGTACATGGCTGGTAGGAGACTAGAGGAGGGGGATGGCAGGGTGTGTTGAAGTGTACATGGCTGGTAGGAGACTAGAGGGGGGATGGGGGATGACAGGGTGTGTTGAAGTGTATATGGCTGGTAGGAGACTAGAGGAGGGGGATGGCAGGGTGTATTGAAGTGTATATGGCTGGTAGGAGACTAGAGGAGGGGGATGGCAGGGTGTATTGAAGTGTACATGGCTGGTAGGAGACTAGAGGAGGGGGATGGCAGGGTGAAGTGTACATGGTTGGTAGGAGACTAGAGGAGGGGGATGGCAGGGTGTATTGAAGTGTATATGGCTGGTAGGAGACTAGAGGAGGGGGATGGCAGGGTGAAGTGTACATGGCTGGTAGGAGACTAGAGGAGGGGGATGGCAGGGTGTGTTGAAGTGTATATGGCTGGTAGGAGACTAGAGGAGGGGGATGGCAGGGTGTGTTGAAGTGTATATGGCTGGTAGGAGACTAGAGGAGGGGGATGGCAGGGTGTGTTGAAGTGTATATGGCTGGTAGGAGACTAGAGGAGGGGGATGGCAGGGTGTGTTGAAGTGTATATGGCTGGTAGGAGACTAGAGGAGGGGGATGGCAGGGTGTGTTGAAGTGTACATGGCTGGTAGGAGACTAGAGGAGGGGGATGACAGGGTGTGTTGAAGTGTACATGGCTGGTAGGAGACTAGAGGAGGGGGATGGCAGGGTGTATTGAAGTGTACATGGCTGGTAGGAGACTAGAGGAGGGGGATGGCAGGGTGTGTTGAAGTGTATATGGCTGGTAGGAGACTAGAGGAGGGGATGACAGGGTGTGTTGAAGTGTACATGGCTGGTAGGAGACTAGAGGAGGGGGATGGCAGGGTGAAGTGTACATGGCTGGTAGGAGACTAGAGGAGGGGGATGGCAGGGTGTGGTGAAGTGTACATGGCTGGTAGGAGACTAGAGGAGGGGGATGACAGGGTGTGTTGAAGTGTACATGGCTGGTAGGAGACTAGAGGAGGGGGATGGCAGGGTGTATTGAAGTGTACATGGCTGGTAGGAGACTAGAGGAGGGGGATGGCAGGGTGTGTTGAAGTGTATATGGCTGGTAGGAGACTAGAGGAGGGGGATGGCAGGGTGTGTTGAAGTGTATATGGCTGGTAGGAGACTAGAGGAGGGGGATGGCAGGGTGTGTTGAAGTGTACATGGCTGGTAGGAGACTAGAGGAGGAGGATGACAGGGTGTGTTGAAGTATACATGGCTGGTAGGACACTAGAGGAGGGGGATGGCAGGGTGTGTTGAAGTGTATATGGCTGGTAGGAGACTAGAGGAGGGGGATGGCAGGGTGTATTGAAGTGTATATGGCTGGTAGGAGACTAGAGGAGGGGATGGCAGGGTGTGTTGAAAGCGGATGTGGCCTTCCTCATTTAATAAGACACAATACAAAAAGGTATTGAATTAAACTTGAAACATCTTTGATTGTGGTTAATCAATTGGAAGGCGATAATCTTAGACAAAATAAATTCCCGCGAGCAAACGCACAAACACATCATCACTCCTTAATCAACTGAATAGATCAGAATTCATTAAGGAGAAAAAAGGGCTTGTTTGAATCATGTAAAGTACACCAAGTCCCCAGAATGTCACCCACAGTGCTGTTGTAAATGTATAATCACCATGGCAACACTCTGCATGGATATAAAAATACATTTAAAAAAATTGGATAGAAATTGTTTAGTACTCAGACTAACCTTTGAAATGAAATCAATTTGGAGAGAAAATTGTTTAGCGCTCGTGAGTGTGTGTGTGTGTGTGTGTATGTGTGCGTGAGTGTGTGTGTGTGTGTGTGTGTATGTGTGCGTGTGTGTGGCTCCCAAATGGCCAAATGTGTGATTATTTCAATATAGAAATCATTCACTTCATAATGTTGGTCAAAACACTATAGATAGTTGATGGTATAATTTCATGAAGCACTGACCACCAGTCACTCAGTGTTATTAAATTGAAAATCACTTAATATTAACATTTGAAATGTAGAATCGTCACGTTTTTAACCACATAAAACCCATATTCACGTCTCGGGAAATTGGTTGGAACAAAATAATGAAATAGAAAAGTAACAGGCAATGTGTTGGTCAGAGCTTAGTTTCCCATATTTGAAGGGTTTTCCTATCCTCTTCCTCTAAACCCAGGGTGCCATTTGGGAACCAGCCTCTGCAGCCTGCAGGCTAAATGAACTCATCACTGTCCAAACCTTGCATTGGGTTTTGGACTTTGGAATGTGGAATTCAGCGACTGCATTCCGATTCCAGAATCAAATATATGTATATATTTAGAATATCTCTTTTAGATGATTTTCCATTTAGAAACCTTTTACTTGGTATGAACAGAAACTGATATGGTATCTAGATGATGTCAGAACTCAATTATACAGTATAGTATAGAGGTCGACCGATTATGATTTTTCAACGCCGATACCGTTTATTGGATGACCAAAAAAAAGCCGATGCCGATTAATCGGCCGATTAAAAAAGAAATGTATCTGTAATAATGACAATTACAACAATACTGAATGAACACTTATTTTAACTTAATATAATACATCAATAAAATCCATTTTGCCTCAAATAAATAATGAAACATGTTCAATTGGTTTAAATAATGCAAAAACAAAGTGTTGGAGAAGAAAGTAAAAGTGCAATATGTGCTATGTAAGAAAGCTAACGTTTCAGTTCCTTGCTCAGAACATGAGATCATATGAAAGCTGGTGGTTCCTTTTAACACGAGTCTTCAATATTCCCAGGTAAGAGGTTTTAGGTTGTAGTTATTATAGGAGTTATAGGACTATTCTTCTCTGTACGATTTGTATTTCATATACCTTTGACTATTGGATGTTCTTACAGGCACTTTATTATTGCCAGTGTAACAGTATAGCTTCCGTCCCTCTCCTCGCCCCTACCTGGGCTCGTACCAGGAACACATTGACAACAGCCACCCTCGAACCAGCGTTACCCATGCAGAGCAAGGGTAACAACCACCCTAAGTCTCAGAGCGAGTGACGTTTGAAACGCTATTAGCACGCACCCGCTAACTAGCTAGACATTTCACATCGGTTACACCAGCCTAATCTCGGGAGTTGATAGGCTTGAAGTCATAAACAGCTCAATGCTTGAAGCACAACGAAGAGCTGCTGGCAAAACGCAGGAAAGTGATGTTTGAATTAATGCTTACGAGCCTCCGGGCGCCTACCACCGCTCAGTCAGACTGCTCTATCAACTCATAGACTTCATTATAACATAATAACACACAGAAATACGAGCCTTAGGTCATTAATATGGTCGAATTCGGAAACTATCATCTCGAAAACAAGACGTTTATTCTTTCAGTGAAATACGGAACCGTTCTGTGTTTTATCTAACGGGTGGCATCGCTAAGTCTAAATATTCCTGTTACATTGCACAACCTTCAATGTTATGTCATAATTACGTAAAATGTTGGCAAATTAGGCGGCCCATACTGTTGCATATACCCTGACTCTGCGTGCAATGAACGCAAGAGAAGTGACACAATTTCACCTGGTTAATATTGCCGGCTAACCTGGATTTCTTTTAGCAAAATATGCAGGTTTAAAAATGTATACTTCTGTGTATTGATTTTAAGAAAGACATTGATGTTTATGGTTCGGGACATTCGTGCAACGGTTGTGCTTTTTTCACAAATGAGCTTTTTTAAATCATCCCCCGTTTGGCGAAGTTGGTTGTCTTTGTTAGGAAGAAATAGTCTTCACAGTTCGCAACCAGTCATGTTAGCAGGCAATATTAACTAAATAAGCAGGATTAAAAATATATACTTGTGTATGGATTTTAAGAAAGGCATTGATGTTTATGGTTAGGTACACGTTGGAGTAATGACAGTCCTTTTTCCGAATACGCACCGCATCGATTATATGCAATGCAGGACCCGCTGGATAAACTAGTAATATGATCAACCATGTGTAGTTAACTAGTGATTATGATTGATTGATTGTTTTTATAAGATAAGTTTAATGCTAGCTAGCAACTTACCTTGGCTTGCTGCATTTGCGTAACAGGCAGTCTCCTCGTGGAGTGCAATGTAATCAGGTGGTTAGAGCGTTGGACTAGTTAACTGTAAGGTTGCAAGATTGAATCCCCGAGCTGACAAGGTAAAACTCTGTCATTCTGCCCCTGAACAAGGCAGTTAACCCACGTCATTGAACATAAGAATGTGTTTTTAACTGACTTGCCTAGTTAACTAAAGATTAAATAAAGGTGTAAAAAAAATGTTTTAATTGGCCAAATCGTGTTCCAAAAATACAGATTTCCGATTGTTATGAAAACTTGAAGTCGGCCCAAATTAATCGGCCATTCCGATTAATCGGTCGACCTCTAGTATAGTAGACTCAGACTGGTTTGCCTGGCACCTACTACCATAGCCCGTTCAAAGGCACTTCAATCTGTTGTCTTACCCATTCACCCTCTGAATGAAACACACACTCCATGTTTCTATTGTCTAAAGCTTAAAAATCATGTTTTAACCTGTCTTCTCTCCTTCGTCTACACTGATTGGTGTGGATTTATTAACAGGTGACGTCAATTAAGGGATCACCTGGATTCACCTGGTCAGTCTATGTCATCGAAAATGCAGGTGTTCTTAATGTTTTGTGCACTGTGAGTCTCTCTCCCCACATCGAAACTAGTTTTTCCGCAGTAGGTTGAAACTCAAATTCTATTGCTACAATGTCAAAGCAACAGGCAACATGTTGCTCAGAGTTTCAGAGATACAATCGCTTCCCGCATTGACCAATGGTGATCAGATCAAAGTGGAAAGCCCATTGGCTAACGCTGCACAAAAAAACCGTTCCAATTTATTCCTTTGTCCTTTTATTCTACACAGAAACCGTTCCGTTGTTGCCATAGGTCACCGTTAAATGATCTACATTCCACATATAGATACGATCTCAATCAGCGTTGAGCCAACGGTCACTCAGATCCTGACAAATGACCATGAAACGACCACGACCACTTCAAGTCTTAATCCTGAACCCCATCCTCTCAAAGAGCCGGGCAACCCTCCTACATTCCTACAACCATTTAAATGATAATCAAGACTAAATCCCTCTATTGTAACGATCCTAAAAAGAGACCCACAAAGGATCCGCCGGTCCACACACTGAAAAGAGTACAGTTGCGTCACAAATGATATCCTGGACTACTTCTGACCTACAACCCTACTGCTTTTCAACACAGGAATCTGGTCCAAAGTAGTACACTATGCAGGGAATATGGTGCCAGTTTGGACTCGGCCCAAGTCTCGGCAAAAGAAAGCTTTGACTCTGAGCCTTCGGGCCTATGAATAAGAAGCGAGCAGCGTGGAAATAGGTTTCTGTGTTCTGGGACGGCGTGGCCCCACTCAGGACGGGGTTAAGTAGTCAAGTGGTTCCTCTGTTATCTCTCCCAGTACTCTGGGAGTTCTCCTCTGGCTATTAGCATGGCCATTCAACTCTGAGGCCGCGTCCTAACTGGCACCCGTTTCTCCATACAGTTCACTGCTTTTAACCTGGGCCCGCAGGGTTCTCAATAGCACTCCGGTTGGAAGTAGTGCACTATAAAGGGAATAGGGTGCCAGTTTGTGATGTAGTGTTTGGCCGCTAGGGGCCGAGGGGCCCCAATCTCTCCCTCTCCTTCTGTCTCTCTGTATTCTACTGTCCGGGCCTCGCTCCTCTCTCTAATCCCCTCTGCTAAGTCCCCCATTCGGAACAGAGTGTTAGAGAGGCTGTTTTGTCTCTTGGATTAGATGGATGGACGGTTGGAAGTCCACCTGCTCAGAGAGAAAGCAAGGGAAAAGGGAAGGGCTTGTAGTTCTATATATTGATATATCCATTACCTCTACAGAGGGGGCTGTAGTCCTATATATTGATATATCCATTACCTCTACAGAGGGGTTTGTAAATCTATATATTGATATATCCATTACCTCTACAGAGGGGTTTGTAAATCTACTTATTGATATATCCATTACCTCGGTTTCCCACATTTCTCCGATTTGACTGTTCAATTCTACTCTGTCTTTGATGCACTGATACAGAAAGAAAGACGGTCTCCTTCCAGCCAGGTTGCTAATGATTCTCTTCAACATTGGAATGTCGACAGACGTCTTCAGAATCCGCCACTAGGGGCAACAGTGAGTGCTACTACCGTAAACCGTGGGCTACGGGATCCGAGGGAGGGCTGATCAGTCCCCATGCAAGACACAGAGGGGAGCGTAATCAGTCCCGATGGTAGACTCCGATGGGAGCGTGATCAGTCCGCATGGAAGACACCGAGGGGAGCGTGATCAGTCCCGATGGTAGACTTCGATGGGAGCTTGATCAGTCCCGATGGTAGACTCCGAGGGGAGCGTGATCAGTCCCAGTGGTAGACTCCGAGGGGAGCGTGATCAGTCCCAGTGGTAGACTCCGAGGGGAGCGTGATCAGTCCCGATGGTAGACTCCGAGGGGAGTGTGATCAGTCCCAGTGGTAGACTTCGATGGGAGCTTGATCAGTCCCGATGGTAGACTCCGAGGGGAGCGTGATCAGTCCCAGTGGTAGACTTCGATGGGAGCTTGATCAGTCCCGATGGTAGACTCCGAGGGGAGCGTGATCAGTCCCGATGGTAGACTCAGAGGGGAGCATGATCAGTCCCGGTAGAAGACTCCGATGGGAGCGTTATCAGTCCCCGTGGAAGACACCGAGGGGATTGTGATCAGTCCCAATGGTAGACTCCGAGGGGAGCGTGATCAGTCCCGATGGTAGACTCCGAGGGGAGCGTGATCAGTCCCCGTGGTAGACACTCGTTTTTTATCGACCCTTAACTTAACCATTCAGCATTAGTGAAGGAGTAGCCACACAGGGTGTCACGTTTGGAGCAACTTTGAAATTTTGACATTAATAGAAAAGTGGATCAACTTCAAAATCTGAAGTGAAACAGGACGGAACCCTGGACTGTAGCGGTGCCTCAGCACTGCAATGCCTTAGTCTAGTTCTGTGCTAATGATCTGCCTGGACCTCTGTATGTGTAGGTGATGACTCCTCAACAACCCTATGGATATCTGCCTGGACCTCTGTATGTGTAGGTGATGACTCCTCAACAACCCTATGGATATCTGCCTGGACCTCTGTATGTGTAGGTGATGACTCCTCAACAACCCTATGGATATCTGCCTGGACCTCTGTATGTGTAGGTGATGACTCCTCAACAACCCTATGGATATCTGCCTGGACCTCTGTATGTGTAGGTGATGACTCCTCAACAACCCTATGGATATCTGCCTGGACCTCTGTATGTGTAGGTGATGACTCCTCAACAACCCTATGGATATCTGCCTGGACCTCTGTATGTGTAGGTGATGACTCCTCAACAACCCTATGGATATCTGCCTGGACCTCTGTATGTGTAGGTGATGACTCCTCAACAACCCTATGTCTGATGGACCTCTGTATGTGTAGGTGATGACTCCTCAACAACCCTATGGATATCTGCCTGGACCTCTGTATGTGTAGGTGATGACTCCTCAACAACCCTATGGATATCTGCCTGGACCTCTGTATGTGTAGGTGATGACTCCTCAACAACCCTATGGATATCTGCCTGGACCTCTGTATGTGTAGGTGATGACTCCTCAACAACCCTATGTCTGATGGACCTCTGTATGTGTAGGTGATGACTCCTCAACAACCCTATGTCTGATGGACCTCTGTATGTGTAGGTGATGACTCCTCAACAACCCTATGTCTGATGGATCGTGCTGCAGGTGTCTCTGTGCAGCCATTAGTGGAGTAGATTCATAGATGCCGTAATGAAATGTGATGTCTGTGAGTATTACTGCCCTATCAGATTGGATACTGCGAGAGACAGAGACGAGAGAGAGAGAGGTGGAAAGAGAGAGAGAGAGAGAGAGAGAGAGAGAGAGAGAGAGAGAGAGAGAGAGAGAGAGAGAGAGAGAGAGAGAGAGAGGTGGGAGAGAGAGAGAGAGAGAGAGGTGGGAAGAGAGAGAGAGAGAGAGAGAGAGAGAGAGAGAGAGAGAGAGAGAGAGAGAGAGAGAGAGAGGGAGAGAGAGATAGGTGGAAATAAAAACAGAGAGAGAGAGAGAGAGAGAGAGAGAGAGAGAGAGAGAGAGAGAGAGAGAGAGAGAGAGAGAGAGAGACAGAGAGAGAGGAAATAAAAACAGAGAGAGAGAGAGAGAGAAAGAAAAGAGAGAGAGAGAGAGAGAGAGAGAGAGAGGGGAGAGAGAGAGAAATAAAAACAGAGAGGTGGAAAGTGGAAATAAAAACAGAGAGAGAGCATTAGAGAGAGGTGGAAAGCAAAAGAGAGAGAGAGAGAGAGAGCATTAGAGAGAGAGCATTAGAGAGAGAGCATTAGAGAGAGAGCATTAGAGAGAGCATTAGAGAGAGGTGGAAAGTAAAACAGAGTGGAGAGAGAGAGCATTAGAGAGAGCGAGAGACAGTCAGATCAATGTGTTTTACGTTACTAAAGAAGATGAATTCTGATGTCTTCTGGGGTTGGTTGACCTTGTGCCAAACTCTTTCATTATCGACTCTTGCATCCACATGATCTGTTCCTCCCTCCCTCCCTCCCTCCCTCCCTCCCTCCCTCCCTCCCTCCCTCCCTCCCTCCCTCCCTCCCTCCCTCCCTCCCTCCCTCCCCTCCCTCCCTCCCCTTCATATTCCAGGTCAGATAAGATAATGAGTCTGCTTCCCAATATGACACCTTATTCCCTATGTAGGGCCCATGCCACCGAGGCTCACAGCCGAATGATAAACAGGGAATAGGGAGCTATTTGGGACATAGGAAAAAGTGTTAAAATAAGATAAGCCCCTCTGAAGAGCTTCAATTAATACCTCCTCCTTATATCTAAGTCTAAAGGTTGAACTGCATATTTAACAGTCTCCTTAGAATATTTCAATATGTCAGGTGATACGTTCCAACTGGCAAACTATTCCCCACATGGTGCACTACTTTCCCCCAGAACCCAACAGGGTTCCCAAGGGCCCTGGTGAAAAACAGTGCACCATCTAAAGGACAGGGTTCCATTTACGATACAGAACCTTTGCGTTAAATGGAGGTCAGTTGAGGAACAATTTCGCTAAAGACATAAAGCCCTCTCACTTCAGTTCCACTGAAGATTTAAATTAACAAGAAAATAATGAAACAATATCAACATACTGTAGTGATTTGATTTCAGTACAATACGGATTGATTTGCAATTTTCATTTAATCTATATTTAACTAGGAAAGTCAGTTGAGAACACATTCTTAATGAATGCATCTGCGTAAGCTCGTCCTATAGAAGCAGATAGAAAACATTGGTAAACAAGATGAACACAGACATCTGAGTTGAGGTACTGTTTCATAACTGTAGAGTGGAGAAATGACCTGTGTATTTGTAGAATAGGAGCACCTTTACCAAGCCTCTGTCGTCCTTCTTCATGACTTCAACCACTTTCAAATGTCTCTCTCTCTATCTGTCTATTTCTCTCTCTCTCTCTCTCTCTCTGTCTCTCTGTCTCTTTCACCTTCTCTCTCTCTCTCTCTCTCTCTCTCTCTCTCTCTCTCTCTCTTTCACCTTATCTCTCTCTCTCTCTCTCTCTCTGTCTCTTTCACCTTATCTCTCTCTCTCTATCTGTCTATTTCTCTCTCTCTCTCTCTCTCTCTCTCTCTCTCTCTCTCTCTCTCTCTCTCTCTCTCTCTCTCTCTCTCTCTCTCTCTGTCTCTTTCACCTCTCTCTCTCTCTCTCTCTCTCTCTCTCTCTCTCTCTCTCTCTCTCTCTCTCTCTCTCTCTCTCTCTCTCTCTCTCTCTCTCTCCCTCTCCCTCTCCCTCTCCTCTCCCTCTCTCTCTCCCTCTCTCTCTCTCTCTCTCTCTCTCTCTCTCTCTCTCTCTCTCTCTCTCTCTCTCTCTCTCTCTCTCTCCCTCTCTCTCTCTCTCTCTCTCTCTCTCTCTCTCTCTGTCTCTTTCACCTTATCTCTCTCTCTCTCTCTCTCTCTCTCTCTCTCTCTCTCTCTCTCTCTCTCTCTCTCTCTCTCTCTCTCTCTCTCTCTCTCCAACTCTGTATTACTCCCCCTGTCTCTCTCTCTCTGTTTTTATTTCCACCTCTCTCTCTCTCTGTCCCTCTCTCTCTCTCTCTCTCTCTCTCTCTCTCTCTCTCTCTCTCTGTCCCTCTCTCTCTCTCTGTCCCTCTCTCTCTCTCTGTCCTCTCTCTCTCTCTGTCCCTCTCTCTCTCTCTCTCTGTCCTCTCTCTCTCTCTCTCTCTCTCTCTCTCTCTCTCTCTCTCTCTCTCTCTCTCTCTCTCTCTCTCTCTCTCTCTCTCTCTCTCTCTCTCTCTCTCTCTCTCTCCCTCTCCCCTGACCTATTTTCTGGTTAATCACTCCTTCCTCTGCTTAAGGAAAGAGAAACCTCAAGGTCACATGCTATTGATTACACACACACACACACACACACACACACACACACACACACACACACACACACACACACACACACACACACACACACACACACACACACACACACACACACACACACACACACACACACACACACACACACACACACACACACACACAGCTATGCCTTACGATACTTGGAAAGACTTTGTGGAGATCCTAACCCTAACCCTAACCCCACTAACCCTAATCCTAACCCTAAACCTTAACCCATTTACATTTACATTTACATTACATTTAAGTCATTTAGCAGACGCTCTTATCCAGAGCGACTTACAAATTGGTGCATTCACCTTATGACATCCAGTGGAACAACCACTTTACAATAGTGCATCTAAATATTTTAAGGGGGGGGGGGGTGAGAAGGATTACTTTATCCTATCCTAGGTATTCCTTAAAGAGGTGGGGTTTCAGGTGTCTCCGGAAGGTGGTGATTGACTCCGCTGTCCTGGCGTCGTGAGGGAGTTTGTTCCACCATTGGGGAGCCAGAGCAGCGAACAGTTTTGACTGAGCTGAGCGGGAACTGTACTTCCTCAGTGGTAGGGAGGCGAGCAGGCCAGAGGTGGATGAACGCAGTGCCCTTATTTGGGTGTAGGGCCTGATCAGAGCCTGGAGGTACTGAGGTGCCGTTCCCCTCACAGCTCCGTAGGCAAGCACCATGGTCTTGTAGCGGATGCGAGCTTCAACTGGAAGCCAGTGGAGAGAGCGGAGGAGCGGGGTGACGTGAGAGAACTTGGGAAGGTTGAACACTAGACGGGCTGCGGCGTTCTGGATGAGTTGTAGGGGTTTAATGGCACAGGCAGGGAGCCCAGCCAACAGCGAGTTGCAGTAATCCAGACGGGAGATGACAAGTGCCTGGATTAGGACCTGCGCCGCTTCCTGTGTGAGGCAGGGTCGTACTCTGCGGATGTTGTAGAGCATGAACCTACAGGAACGGGCCACCGCCTTGATGTTAGTTGAGAACGACAGTTTGTTGTCCAGGATCACGCCAAGGTTCTTAGCGCTCTGGGAGGAGGACACAATGGAGTTGTCAACCGTGATGGCGAGATCATGGAACGGGCAGTCCTTCCCGGGAGGAAGAGCAGCTCCGTCTTGCCGAAGTTCAGCTTGAGGTGGTGATCCGTCATCCACACTGATATGTCTGCCAGACATGCAGAGATGCGATTCGCCACCTGGTCATCAGAAAGGGGAAAGGAGAAGATTAATTGTGTGTCGTCTGCATAGCAATGATAGGAGAGACCATGTGAGGTTATGACAGAGCCAAGTGACTTGGTGTATAGCGAGAATAGGAGAGGGCCTAGAACAGAGCCCTGGGGGACACCAGTGGTGAGAGCGCGTGGTGAGGAGACAGATTCTCGCCACGCCACCTGGTAGGAGCGACCTGTCAGGTAGGACGCAATCCAAGCGTGGGCCGCGCCGGAGATGCCCAACTCGGAGAGGGTGGAGAGGAGGATCTGATGGTTCACAGTATCGAAGGCAGCCGATAGGTCTAGAAGGATGAGAGCAGAGGAGAGAGAGTTAGCTTTAGCGGTGCGGAGCGCCTCCGTGATACAGAGAAGAGCAGTCTCAGTTGAATGACTAGTCTTGAAACCTGACTGATTTGGATCAAGAAGGTCATTCTGAGAGAGATAGCGGGAGAGCTGACCAAGGACGGCACGTTCAAGAGTTTTGGAGAGAAAAGAAACCCTAACCCTATTCCTAACCCTAAACCTAAACCTTCTCCACAAACCTAGTCCTAACCCTAAACCTTAACCCCTATCCCTAATCCTAACCCTGATCCTAAACCTAAACCCTAATCCTAATCCTAAACCTTATCCACTAACCCTAAACCTTAACCCCTAACCCTAATCCTAACCCTAAACCTTATCCACTAACCCTAGTCCTAACCCTAAACCTTAACCCCTATCCCTAATCCTAACCCTAAACCCTTAACCTTAAACCCTAATCCTAATCCTAACCCAAAACCTTTACCCCTGACCCTAATCCTAACCCTAAATCTTAACCCCTAACCATAATCCTAACCCTAAACCTTATCCACTAACCCTAGTCCTAACCCTAAACCTTAACCCCTATCCCTAATCCTAACCCTAAACCCTTAACCTTAAACCCTAATCCTAATCCTAACCCAAAACCTTTACCCCTGACCCTAATCCTAACCCTAAACCTTAACCCCTAACCATAATCCTAACCATAAACCTTAACCCATAACCCTAATCCTAACCCTAAACCCCTAACCCTAACCCTAAACCTTAACCCCTAACCCTAATCCTAACCCTAAACCTTAACCCATAACCCTAATCCTAACCCTAAACCCCTAACCCTAACCCTAAACCTTAACCCCTAACCCTAATCCTAACCCTAAACCTTAACCCCTAACCATAATCCTAACCCTAAACCTTAACCCCTAACCATAATCCTAACCCTAAACCTTAACCCCTAACCCTAACCCTAATCCTAACCCTAACCCTAACCCTAATCCTAACCCTAACCCTAACCCTAACCCTAACCCTAATCCTAACCCTAAACCTTAACCCCTAACCATAATCCTAACCCTAAACCTTAACCCCTAACCCTAACCCTAATCCTAACCCATAACCCTAACCCTAACCCTAACCCTTTTACTCAAGTATGAAGAGGGTACTTATTCCACCACTAACCCTAATCCTAACCCTAAACATTAACCCCTATCCCTAATCCTAAACCTTAACCATAAATCCTGACCCTAATCCTAACCCTAAACCTTAACCCCTAACCATAACCCTAACTCTAACTCTAACTCTAACCCTAACCCTAACCTTAACCTTAACCCCTAACCCTAACCTTAACCTTAACCCTAACCCTAATCTTAACCTTAACCCTTAACCCTAACCCTAACCTTAACCTTAACCCTTAACCCCTAACCCTAACCCTAACCTTAACCTTAACCTTAACCTTAACCTTAACCTTAACCCCTAACCCTAACCTTAACCCCTAACCCTAACCCTAACCCTAACATTAACCTTAACCTTAACCTTAACCCTAACACTAACACTAACCTTAACCTTAACCTTAACCTTAACCCTAACCCTGACCCTTAACCTAACCCCTAACCTAACCCCAACCTCAACCCCAACCCCAAACCTAACCCTAACCTAACCCTAAACCTAACCGCATCCCCAACACTAAATCTAAACCTAACCCTCAACCTAACCTCAACCTAAACCCCTAACCCCCTAACCCCTAACCCTAAACCGAACCCCAACCCAAACGACAACCCTAAACCTAACCCTAAACCTAACTCCAACCCGAACCCCAAACCTAAACCTAACCCCAACCCTAACCCTAACCCCTAACATACTGTTATTACATACCCATTACATACTGTTATTACATACTGTTAATACATACCCATTACAACTGTTATTAAACTGTTAACATACTGTTATTACATACTGTTATTACATACTCATTACATACTGTTATTACATACTGTTATTACATATTGTTATTACATACTCATTACATACTCTCATTACATACTGTTATTACATACTCATTACATACTGTTATTACATACTGTTATTACATATTGTTATTACATACTCATTACATACTCTCATTACATACTGTTATTACATACTCTCATTACATACTTTCATTACATACTGTTATTACATACTCTCATTACATACTCTCATTACATACTGTTATTACATACTGTTATTACATACTGTTATTACATACTCATTACATACTCTCATTACATACTCTCATTACATACTGTTATTACATACTGTTATTACATATTGTTATTACATACTCTCATTACATACTGTTATTACATACTACATACTGTTATTACATACTGTTATTACATACTGTTATTACATACTCTCATACTGTTTACATACTCTCATTACATACTCTCATTACATATACTCATTTATTGATTATTACATACTGTTATTACATACTGTTATACATACATACATACTGTTATTACATATTACATACTGTTATTACATACTGTTATTACATACTACATTATTACATACTGTTATTACATACTGTTATTACATACTGTTATTACATACTCATTACATACTGTTATTACATACTGTTATTACATACTGTTATTACATACTGTTATTACATACTGTTATTACATACTGTTATTACATACTCATTACATACTGTTATTACATACTGTTATTACATACTGTTATTACATACTGTTATTACATACTCTCATTACATACTGTTATTACATACTGTTATTACATACTGTTATTACATACTGTTATTACATACTGTTATTACATACTGTTATTACATACTGTTATTACATACTGTTATTACATACTGTTATTACATACTGTTATTACATACTCTTATTACATACTGTTATTACATACTGTTATTAGATTATTACATACTGTTATTACACTGTTACTGATTATTACATACTGTTATTACATACTGTTATTACATACTCATTACATACTGTTATTACATACTGTTAATACATACTGTTATTACATACTGTTATTAGATACTGTTATTACATACCCATTACATACTGTTATTACATACTGTTAATACATACTGTTATTACATACCCATTACATAAAGTTATTACATACTGTTATTACATACTGTTATTACATACTGTTATTACATACTGTTATTACATACTGTTATTAGATACTCTCATTACATACTGTTATTACATACTGTTATTACATACTGTTATTACATACTGTTATTACATACTGTAATTACATACTGTTATTACATACTGTTAATACATACTGTTATTACATACTCATTACATACTGTTATTACATACTGTTAATACATACTGTTATTACATACTGTTATTAGATACTGTTATTACATACTGTTATTACATACTGTTATTACATACTCATTACATACTGTTATTACATACTGTTAATACATACTGTTATTACATACTGTTATTAGATACTGTTATTACATACTGTTATTACATACTGTTATTACATACTGTTATTACATACTGTTATTTAATTACATACTGTTATTACATACTGTTATTACATACTAGATACTCATTACATACTGTTATTACATACTGTTATTACATACTGTTATTACATACTGTTATTACATACTGTTATTACATACTGTTATACATACTGTTATACTGTTATTACATACTGTTAATACTGTTATTACATACTGTTATTACATACTGTTATTACATACTGTTATTACATACTGTTATTACATACTGTTATTACATACTGTTAT
>NC_060196.1:847404-935767 GCF_021184085.1 Oncorhynchus gorbuscha | reverse complement strand
ATATCATTGGTACATTTTTTTAAACTTCATTATGTACACCTTGGGCAATGGACATTCAGGAGAATGGACATACACAGGGATGTTCACGTAGAAATGTATTGTGTAGCTCCAAAATGACTGTCAACAAATGTAAAGGAGATTGTGTATGCTCTATTCATTCTATTTCTATATTCAACCTGTAGATACGGTCCTGCCATTAGTGGAAGGCAGCCAATAGTTTCAGAAAGGTAGTCACGTCCTGAGATCTGTGTGTAGCATGAGGGACTTACACATAAACATACGTATAATTCCTGTAGCCAAACTACACCAGCTGTTTAGTACGTGAGGTGAGGTCCTCTGGGCTATTCTAAACATGTCAGGTTCTTTACATCAAGGACTGGAGCGTGGGAATCAGACAACAGTATCAGGATGCAACAGCAATTGTCATTTTCAGTGTCACAAGGCAGACACACATTCTCCATAGGCCTTCATCATTCCTGTGCATCAGCTCTATAAGCTCTGTACATCTGTCCTAAAAGACAGACTTCAATATCGGAACTAAAATACATTTCACAAGGTTTATCCTCCTGAGACTCTGCAATACATCTATACATGTGTGTCCTCTCTAGAGGACATCAGTTCTTGGTCCGTATCTCTGAGTACAAGCCTCTGTATTAACTGGAGTTGATGTCCGCACCCCGCTGAGCTACATGCATCCCCTCTCCCATGGACACACCCTCCTCGCAGCTATTCTCCCATGGACACACCCCCTCCCGCGCTATTCTCCCATGGACACACCCCCTCCCTGTGCTATTCTCCCATGGACACCCTGTGATATTCTCCCATGGACACACCCCCTCCCTGTGCTATTCTCCCATGGACACACCCCCTCCCTGTGCTATTCTCCCATGGACACACACCCTCCCTGTGCTATTCTCCCATGGACACACCCCCTCCCTGTGCTATTCTCCCATGGACACACCCCCTCCCTGTGCTATTCTCCCATGGACACAACCCTCCCGCGCTATTCTCCCATGGACACACCCCCTCCTGCGCTATTCTCCCATGGACACACCCCCTCCGCGCTACTTTTCTCCCATGGACACACCCCCTCCCTGTGCTATTCTCCCATGGACACCCTGTGCTATTCTCCCATGGACACACCCCCTCCCGCGCTATTCTCCCATGGACACACCCCCTCCCGCGCTATTCTCCCATGGACACACCCCCTCCCTAGAAGCATTCTCCCATGGACATACCCTCCCGTGCTATTCTCCTGCCACACCTCTCCTCTGTGTTATTCCCTCCCATGGACACGCTCCCCCTCCCTGTGCTATTCTCCCATGGACATACCCCTCCTGTGCTATTCTCCCATGGACACACCCCTCCGCACTACTCTCCCATGGACACACCCCCTCCGTGCTACTCTCCCCATGGACATACCCCCTCCTGTGCTATTTTCCCATGGGACACACCCCCTCCTGCGGCTACTTCTCCCATGGACACACCCCCTCCGGTGCTATTCTTCTCATGGACACACCCTTCCCGCTACTCCACCATGGACACACACCCCCTCCGTGCTACTTCTCCCATGGGACACACCCCCTCCCGGGCTATTCTTCTCATGGACACACCCCCTCCTGCGCTATTCTTCTCATGGACACACCCTCTCCTGCGCTATTCTCCCATGGACATACCCCCTCCCTGGTTGCTCCCCATGGACATACCCACTCCCTGCGCTGCTCCCCATGGACATATTATCCCCTCCCTGTGCTGCTACCCTGACATACCCCTCCCTGTGCTGCTCCCCCATGGACATACCCCACACTCAGATTCTCATCTAATCTATTTAATTTAAACGATAGGAACCATGTTTCACTTTGAACTATCCACAGTCTGGAAAATATAATAACCCAATAATAATAACCCAATAATAATAACCCAATAATAGTCCAATAATAATAACCCAATAATAATAGCCCAACAATAATAGCCCAATAATAATAACCCAATAATAATAGCTCAATAATAGCCCAATAATAGCCCAATAATAACCCAATAATAATAGCCCATAACACAACTCAATAATAATAACCCAATAATAATAGCCCAATAATAATAGCCCAATAATAATAACCAAAACATAAGAACCCATTAATAATAACCCAATAATAATAACCCAATAATACAACTAAACATAAGAACCTATTAATAATAACCCAATAATAATAACCCAATAATAATAACCCATAGCATTTACAGTACAATAAAACATATCATTTAATTCACACAGTAATAATAATTTAGGTAAATAAATCTTTATCAGTCTTCACACCTCCAACGTTGTCGGCGCTCCCAGGGTACCTTAGGACGTCCTGCCCCGAGAAAGCCACAGATCAGCTGTGTTTTAACCCCTGTGATAGTTCACAGATGGTCAGCCATCCAAACAATGTATTGAGTCATCACGCTGGGCCTCAGTGCCTGCAAGTCGCAACCTTATCTCCTTCCACTACAGCTTTGAATTACTCTGCAGTATTTTCAGGCATCATAAAATTAATTGCAGCTTTTTACTTTTTTCGGTGGCATGTTGACAGGGTCAAACAGTAGTTGATCATTCAACTTATTAATACTTATCTGTACAAAATATCATTGGTTAAATATCATTTAACTTAATTATGTACACTTGGGGCAAAGGACATTCAGGAGAATGGACAAACAGAATGTTGAGATAGAAATATATTGTGTAGATCCAATATGACTGTCAGATAGATTGGAATAGTATAGGAGGTTGTGTGTGATCTATTCATTCTATTTCTATCTTCAACACAGAGTTCCAGGTACAGCCCTGCCATTACTTGAAGGCAGCCAATGAAATATATTTTTAAGTAGTTGCCTTCTAAGATCTGTATTTAAAAAGTTAAAAAGTAATCACTTTGAAATCTGTATGTAATGTGAGGATTTACATAAATATACACAGAGTGTACAAAATGTTATGAACACCTTCCTAATATTGAGTTGCACCCACTTTTGCCCTCAAAACAGCCTCAATTCGTCAGGGCATGAACTCTACAAGGTGGCAAAGGCATTCCACAGGAATGCTGGCCCACGTTGACTCCAACGCTTCTCACAGCTGTGTCAAGTCTGTTTTGTCACCAAAGCCCCATACACTACCCACCCTTGCGACCTGTACGCTCTCGTTGGTTGGCCCTCGCTTCATACTCGCTGACAAACCCACTGGCTACAGGTTATCTCACACTGACAGCATCGTGAAGAAGGCGCAGCAGCGCCTCTTCAACCTCAGGAGGCTGAAGAAATTTCGGCTTGTCACCAAAAGCACTCACAAACTTCTACAGATGCACAATCGAGAGCATCCTGGCGGGCTGTATCACCGCCTGGAACGGCAACTGCTCCGCCCTCAACCGTAAGGCTCTCCAGAGGGTAGTGAGGACTGCACAACACATCACCGGGGGCAACCTACCTGCCCTCCAGGACACCTACACCACCCGATGTTACAGGAAGGCCATAAAGATCATCAAGGACATCAACCACCCGAACCACTGCCTGTTCACCCCGCTATCATCCAGAAGGCGAGGTCAGTACAGGTGCATCAAAGCTGGGACCGAGAGACTGAAAAACAGCTTCTATCTCAAGGCCATCGGACTGTTAAACAGCCACCACTAACATTGAGTGGCTGCTGCCAACACACTGTCATTGACACTGACCCAACTCCAGCCATTTTAATAATGGGAATTGATGGGAAATGATGTAAATATATCACTAGCCACTTTAAACAATGCTACCTTATATAATGTTACTTACCCTACATTATTCATCTCATATGCATATGTATATACTGTACTCTACATCATCGACTGCATCCTTATGTAATACATGTATCACTAGCCACTTTAACTATGCCACTTTGTTTACTTTGTCTACACACTCATCTCATATGTATATACTGTACTCGATACCATCTACTGTATGCTGCTCTGTACCATCACTCATTCATATATCCTTATGTATATATTCCTTTATCCCCCTACACTGTGTATAAGACAGTAGTTTTGGAATTGTTAGTTAGATTACTTGTTGGTTATCACTGCATTGTCGGAACTAGAAGCACAAGCATTTCGCTACACTCGCATTAACATCTGCTAACCATGTGTATGTGACAAATACAATTGGATTGGATTTGATTTGATTTGATCTCCAAGTCTCTGCTAGGTAAAGCCCCGTCTTATCTCAGCTCACTGGTCACCATAGCAGCACCCACTCGTAGCACGCGCTCCAGCAGGTATATCTCACTGGTCACCCCCAAAGCCAATTCCTCCTTTGTCGACTTTCCTTCCAGTTCTCTGCTGCCAATGACTGGAACGAACTGCAATAATCTCTGAAGCTGGAGACTCATATCTCCCTCACTAGCTTTAAGCACCAGCTGTCAGAGCAGCTCACAGATCACTGCACCTGTACATAGCCCATCTATAAACAGCCCATCTATCTATCTACCTCATCCCCATACTGTATTTATTTATCTTGCTCCTTTGCAGCCCAATATCTCCACTTGCACATTCATCTTATGCACATCTACCATTCCAGTATTTAATTGCTATATTGTAATTATTTTTCCACCATGGCCTATTTATTGCTTTAACTCCCTTATCTTACCTCATTTGCACTCACTGTAAATAGACTTCTCTTTTTCTACTGTATTATTGACTGTATGTTTTGTTTATTCCATGTGTAAATCTGTGCTGTTGTATGTGTCAAATTGCTATGCTTTATCTTGGCCATGTTACAGACGTAAATGAGAACTTGTTCTCAACTAGCCTACCTGGTTAAATAAAGGTGAAATAAAATAAAATAAATAAAAAATAAAGTTGGCTGGATGTCCTTTGAGGGTGGACCATTCTTGATACACACAGGAAACTGTTGAGCATGAAAAACCCAGCAGCATTGCAGTTCTTGACACACTCAAACCAGTGTTCCTGGCACCTACTACCATACCCCGTTCAATTGCACTTCAATATTTTGTCTTGTCCGTTCACCCTCTGAATGGCACACGTACACAATCCATGTCTCAATTGTCTCCAGGCTTAAAAATCCTTCTTTAACCCGTCTCCTCCCATTTATCTACACTGATCAATACAGGATCATACCTTTCACCTGGAATCACCTGGTCAGTCTGTTATGGAAAGAGCAGGTTTTTCCTAGTGTGTTGTACAATCAGTGTATAATTCCTATAGACATACAACTTTTTAATACATGAGGTGAGGTCCTCAGGAATATTAATACATGAGGTGAGGTCCTCAGGATTGTTAAAAAGTGAGGTGAGGTCCTCAGGACTATTAATATGTGAGGTGAGGTCCCCAGGACTGTTAATATGTGAGGTGAGGTCCTCAGGACTACTAATATGTGAGGTGAGGTCCCCAGGACTATTAATATGTGAGGTGAGGTCCCCAGGACTGTTAATATGTGAGGTGAGGTCCTCAGGACTGTTAATATGTGAGGTGAGGTCCCCAGGACTATTAATATGTGAGGTGAGGTCCCCAGGACTATTAATATGTGAGGTGAGGTCCTCAGGACTGTTAATATGTGAGGTAAGGTCCTCAGGACTATTAATATGTGAGGTGAGGTCCCCAGGACTATTAATATGTGAGGTGAGGTCCCCAGGACTGTTAATATGTGAGGTGAGGTCCTCAGGACTGTTAATATGTGAGGTGAGGTCCTCAGGACTGTTAATATGTGAGGTGAGGTCCCCAGGACTGTTAATATGTGAGGCGAGGTCCTCAGGACTATTAATATGTGAGGTGAGGTCCCCAGGACTGTTAATATGTGAGGTGAGGTCCTCAGGACTAATATAAACATAACAGGTTCTTTACATCAAGGACTGGAGCATGGGAATCAGACAATATCAGGATGCAACAATAATTTATTTGAATTTTCAGTATTGCAAGACAGACATCTCCATAGGCCTACATGGAACTCCGTACAACTGTCCTACAAGACAGCCTTCAACAGATGGCAATATCAGATTTCTCACAGACAAATATCACTATGTTTCATTCACACACTCAGACAGTGATGATCTGCTGTAACACACAGAGAGCGTGCCCAGGGAGGAGAGCTAGGTGGAATATGGACACCAATGGCTAAAAACACTACATTCACACACTCAGACAATGATGATCTGCTGTAACACACAGAGAGCGTGCCCAGGGAGGAGAGCTAGGTGGAATATGGACACCAATGGCTAAAAACACTACATTCACACACTCAGACAATGATGATCTGCTGTAACACACAGAGAGCGTGCCCAGGGAGGAGAGCTAGGTGGAATATGGACACCAATGGCTAAAAACACTACATTCACACACTCAGACAATGATGATCTGCTGTAACACACAGAGAGCGTGCCCAGGGAGGAGAGCTAGGTGGAATATGGACACCAATGGCTAAAAACACTACATTCACAATCATTCCTATTTCTCATACTTACTTCACTAAAACCACCACCACCAACTAACAAACCACCATACATTTTTTTGTTATGTGCCGGACCCCAGTAAGACTAGCTGTTGCCATTGGCGTTGGCTACAGTGGTGATTTTAACATGTAAATCTTAGTGGGGCAAACTTTTTGATGAATGCCATCAAAGCCACTACACAACACAAAAAAATACATTAATTGCACAATAACATTGGCAAATGGTGCCCACAAACTGTTAGGGCCTACATAAAGCTGTCCCAACAGCAGAGTCCCAACACCTTACATAAGTTTAGACCACTTTTGCAGCTTCAAGTTGACTGACATATTTTCATGAGACAATTAACAGTAACACGGCATAAAGTTATTATACATGTGTAGTAACTGAGTATTACAATAGGAAAATTGGTATAGGACTTTGGAAATTACTTTAGAATGGCATAAGTGTAATAAGAAACAGTTTCTAGTCCTTGTGTACAATACCTACAAAAACTCAGCTCATTGCTATGCATTTAAAATGCAAGTATCAAAGTATTATGTAACAGGCTAATAAAATGTTGCGCCAAAACAATGTTTATTACACAGGCACAATAACCATTTAATGTTAAGTGTAACTGAGAATGCTAACAGTAACTAAATATCCCAAAACTGCTTTCTGGAATCAACTACATCCATGGTCGATGGGAAATCATGTTAGTTTGTATTCTGAGTAAGCTGGATGGTATAGTGCATGTTTGAAACACTTACCCTCAGACGGACAGAGGTTCAAAGTCGTTTTGCTAAGCATCCAACTTGCTGTTTGCAAATGGCTTTGAATTACACTGTCTTTCCAGGTATCATGAAATTAATTGCAGCTTTCAACTTTTTCAGGGTCATACAGTAGTTGAGCATTCAACTTATTAATGCTTATCTGTACAAAATATCATTGGTTAAATATCATTCGATTTAATTATGTACACCTAAGGCAGTGGACATTCAGGAGAATGGAAATATACAGTGGGGCAAAAAAGTATTTAGTCAGCCACCAGTTGTGCAAGTTCTCCCACTTAAAAAGATGAGAGAGGCCTGTAAATTTTCATCATAGGTACACTTCAACTATGACAGACAAAATGAGAAAAAACATCCAGAAAATCACATTGTAGGATTTTCAATGAATTTATTTGCAAATTATGGTGGAAAATAAGTATTTGGTCAATAACAAAGTTTATCTCAATACTTTGTTATATACCCTTTGTTGGCAATGACAGAGGTCAAAAGTTCTTTGTAAGTCTTCACAAGGTTTTCTCACACTGTTGCTGGTATTTTGCCCCACTGTACCGAATGTTCACGTAGAAATGTATTGTGTAGCTCCAATGTGACTGTCAGATTGGAATAGCATAGGAGGTTGTGTGTGCTCTATTCATTCAATTTCTATCTTCAACATGCAGCTCCAGATACAGCCCTGCCGTTAGTTGAAACCAGCCAATCCAATAGTTTCAGAAAAGTAGTCACTTCCTGAGATCTGTGTGTAACGTGGATTTACACACATATCCTCTCAGTAGCAGTACTACACCAACTTTACAATACGGAGAGGTTACATCCTCGGACTAATCTAAACATTCGATTATTTACACCAAGGACTGGAACATTGGAAACCGACAACAGTATTAGGATGCAACAATGTATTTTCATTTTCAGCATCACAAGACAGACATCTCCACAGGACGACATCATTCCTATACATCCGTTCCAGAAGCTCCGTACAACTGTCCTACAAGACAGACTTCAGCAGATGGCAATATCAGATTTCGCACAAACAAATATCACAAGGTTTATTCACGTTTCATTCACATACTCAGACAATAACAATGTGTTGTAACACATATAGAGCCCAGGGAGAAGGAGAGCAGCTCAAGATGGAATATGGGCACCAACGCCTAAAAAACACTACATTCACAATCATTCCTATTTCTCATACTTACTTCACTAAAACCACCACCACCAACCAACAAACCACCATACATTTTTTTGTTATGTGCCGGACCCCAGTAAGACTAGCTGTTGCCATTGGCGTTGGCTACAGTGGTGATTTTAACATGTAAATCTTAGTGGGGCAAACTTTTTTTGATGAATGCCATCAAAGCCACTACACAACACAAAAAAATACATTAATTGCACAATAACATTGGCAAATGGTGCCCACAAACTGTTAGGGCCTACATAAAGCTGTCCCAACAGCAGAGTCCCAACACCTTACGTAAGTTTAGACCACTTTTGCAGCTTCAAGTTGACTGACATATTTTCATGAGACAATTAACAGTAACACGGCATAAAGTTATTATACATGTGTAGTAACTGAGTATTACAATAGGAAAATTGGTATAGGACTTTGGAAATTACTTTAGAATGGCATAAGTGTAATAAGAAACAGTTTCTAGTCCTTGTGTACAATACCTACAAAAACTCAGCTCATTGCTATGCATTTAAAATGCAAGTATCAAAGTATTATGTAACAGGCTAATAAAATGTTGCGCCAAAACAATGTTTATTACACAGGCACAATAACCATTTAATGTTAAGTGTAACTGAGAATGCTAACAGTAACTAAATATCCCAAAACTGCTTTCTGGAATCAACTACATCCATGGTCGATGGGAAATCATGTTAGTTTGTATTCTGAGTAAGCTGGATGGTATAGTGCATGTTTGAAACACTTACCCTCAGACGGACAGAGGTTCAAAGTCGTTTTGCTAAGCATCCAACTTGCTGTTTGCAAATGGCTTTGAATTACACTGTCTTTCCAGGTATCATGAAATTAATTGCAGCTTTCAACTTTTTCAGGGTCATACAGTAGTTGAGCATTCAACTTATTAATGCTTATCTGTACAAAATATCATTGGTTAAATATCATTCGATTTAATTATGTACACCTAAGGCAGTGGACATTCAGGAGAATGGAAATATACAGTGGGGCAAAAAAGTATTTAGTCAGCCACCAGTTGTGCAAGTTCTCCCACTTAAAAAGATGAGAGAGGCCTGTAAATTTTCATCATAGGTACACTTCAACTATGACAGACAAAATGAGAAAAACATCCAGAAAATCACATTGTAGGATTTTCAATGAATTTATTTGCAAATTATGGTGGAAAATAAGTATTTGGTCAATAACAAAAGTTTATCTCAATACTTTGTTATATACCCTTTGTTGGCAATGACAGAGGTCAAAAGTTCTTTGTAAGTCTTCACAAGGTTTTCTCACACTGTTGCTGGTATTTTGCCCCACTGTACCGAATGTTCACGTAGAAATGTATTGTGTAGCTCCAATGTGACTGTCAGATTGGAATAGCATAGGAGGTTGTGTGTGCTCTATTCATTCAATTTCTATCTTCAACATGCAGCTCCAGATACAGCCCTGCCGTTAGTTGAAACCAGCCAATCCAATAGTTTCAGAAAAGTAGTCACTTCCTGAGATCTGTGTGTAACGTGGATTTACACACATATCCTCTCAGTAGCAGTACTACACCAACTTTACAATACGGAGAGGTTACATCCTCGGGACTAATCTAAACATTCGATTATTTACACCAAGGACTGGAACATTGGAAACCGACAACAGTATTAGGATGCAACAATGTATTTTCATTTTCAGCATCACAAGACAGACATCTCCACAGGACGACATCATTCCTATACATCCGTTCCAGAAGCTCCGTACAACTGTCCTACAAGACAGACTTCAGCAGATGGCAATATCAGATTTCGCACAAACAAATATCACAAGGTTTATTCACGTTTCATTCACATACTCAGACAATAACAATGTGTTGTAACACATATAGAGCCCAGGGAGAAGGAGAGCAGCTCAAGATGGAATATGGGCACCAACGCCTAAAAACACTACATTCACAATCATTCCTATTTCTCATACTAACTTCAGTAAACCCAACAACGTCCAGCACATCGTAACGCGATCCCCTGAATGACACAAACAGGAAGGCTTTATACACAAGGCCACGCCCTTAATGAGCAATCACATACACCTGGCACAGGCAGACCAACACCGATACGTTCAAAATAGGTTGATGGTTCTCCCCGTTACACATATTCAAATAGTTTTGATAAGTAGTACTTTTTAACGATCTGTATTCAAACAGTTATAGTTACCTATTTATTCCAAAGAAATAGTAACTATTTAAAAAGCATCCAACAGAAATAGTTACTTTCCAAAAGCATAGTTCGAACTATCGTTATCCCAGGGCAGGTTAACTGTAACTATCGTTATCCCAGGGCAGGTTAACTGTAACTATCGTTATCCCAGGGCAGGTTAACTGTAACTATCGTTATCCCAGGGCAGGTTAACTGTAACTATCGTTATCCCAGGGCAGGTTAACTGTAACTATCGTTATCCCAGGGCAGGTTAACTGTAACTATCGTTATCCCAGGGCAGGTTAACTGTAACTATCGTTATCCCAGGGCAGGTTAACTGTAACTATCGTTATCCCAGGGCAGGTTAACTGTAACTATCGTTATCCCAGAGCAGGTTAACTGTAACTATCGTTATCCCAGGGCAGGTTAACTGTAACTATCGTTATCCCAGGACAGGTTAACTGTAACTATCGTTATCCCAGGGCAGGTTAACTGTAACTATCGTTATCCCAGGGCAGGTTAACTGTAACTATCATTATCCCAGGGCAGGTTAACTGTAACTATCGTTATCCCAGGGTAGGTTAACTGTAACTATCGTTATCCCAGGGCAGGTTAACTGTAACTATCGTTATCCCAGGGCAGGTTAACTGTAACTATCGTTATCCCAGGGCAGGTTAACTGTAACTATCGTTATCCCAGGGCAGGTTAACTGTAACTATCGTTATCCCAGGGCAGGTTAACTGTAATGTATGTTTTGTTATGCATCGAGCCCCAGTAAGAGAAGGTGTAGCCTTTGGCGTCGGCTAATGGGGATCCTGATTAAATAAAAATCAATATGACCTTTTGTCTATATTCCCGGTTCTATGAAAAGGACAAAAACAATGTGTTCCAATAAACATGGATCTGATCTGTTATTGGTCCTTATTTATTAATTCATGCTACAGTGGATCCCCTCACTAAGGGAACATAGACATGATCCCACAACCACAAACAGACAAGAGGTTTACTAAACAGCCACCCACGGCCTTCCACTCTGTCTACAAAACACAACCTCTCTTCTTGCGTGTTTCAAGGGTACGCACTTCAAGAATCAATAGGTACATATGAAAACGGAAGTAGAAACCGCAGATTTCCCCTTAGTCAGCTTTTCATGACATCACTCTGTATTCAGCTTCAAAGGAGCAGGTTTTGGTTCTATTCAACCAGTGAGTGACAAATACTGCAGAGAGAAAACCATGTTCTCCGTTCATTCATTGTCCTCATCCTTTACTGGTTGGGTTATTGTTAACATCTTTGTTTTCCGTGGGAGTTCTGTAAACTCACGAATACCTTTATTTCTTTATTTTATCATGGAGTTAAACTGAGACCAAGGTTTCTTTTACAGATGAGTCCTAAATGAATGAAATCAAAATTTAAATACAAAATGCAAGCAGAAAGAAAAACATGGTCATTCAAAACATCACATTCATCAGTAATAAGGTCCTCAATCAGCTTTCTGAATTGCCCCAGAGGCAACAAAACATCACATTTAAGAACATTTAGAAGATTTTTCAGATTGCTACTCAAATATCTACATGTGGTAGGTGCTAAAGTTGAATTACTGGTTGGGTTATTTTTAACCCATTTGTTTATTGTGAGTACTTTCAACTTCCAACTACCTATATACACATGGTATTGTAGGTACTATAGTGGCAAATGGTTGGGTCACTGGTTGTGTTATTTTGAACCCATGTGTTTATTGTGAGTACCATCAACTTCCGACAGGGATGCTTTCGTTATGGGGGCTCATGGTCAAAATGACCTAGCTGTACAGGTGAAGATTGGCACAGATCCTTCTCCACAACCCCTCCCATCCTCGGTCCCTTCTCCACACATCTGATTCATTCCTCCTGTGCACCTCCCCTTGGCCAGGTAAACCATATAAATATTCCATCCTCAGTTAGCTACCCAGGGAGCTCTTGGTTGCCTCGAGACGTGGAGAAAAAGGGAGAGAGGCAGGTGTAGACGTGCAACAGGTGCAGTTTCTCAGGATAAGGAGGAAATAAATGATCTTCACAAAACCACTGGGATTGAGACAGAGGTGCAAGGATGGGGCTTGTAGTAAGTCTGCATTGCACTTTTGATTATCGGGATTTTAATAGACTTATTTTGTGTTCTTTCATCTTCACTAAAAATATGTTATTTTACAGTTCATATACTTGCAAAAAAAGATTTCTCTATATTTCATATTAATTGCTGCTTCTTAAGGGGATACATTTCTAAATGGAATTTCTAGACCCGATGAGCAAAGAGGCACATTGATAGTTTGCAGCTTCTCATCATTAACGTGTGTTTGACATACAGAAGGGGAAAGATGATTATAAACTGGCGGCGACCTCCGAGGACGATGGAAAGAAGAAGAGTGAAAAGCAGGTGAAGAAAGCGAAGGAGAAGATGGATAAGGATGACCTGAAAAAGGAAGTTGACCTGGTGAGGAAAACTGATTATTTATTCATATAATGACATTAGATGACATGGACAGTGCACATGAATCCATATGCAATTTGTTTATAATATATACAATGACATAGCTTCAAAATGTTTGTGTTTTCTATAAGAAAAGACAAAGTTATATAGTACACTGTAATGAAAAAAAGTTTTTTTCCCACATGAAAAAAGACAACAGTTGACTGTAGAATACTACAGTTCTAACTATAAAATTCTACATGAAACTGTAGAATACTATACTGTACACTGTAGTATCCCTCGATCATGTGTAGTACTTACTGTAGAATGTTGTAGTATACTGTAGAATGTTGTAGTATACTGTAGAATGTTGTAGTATACTGTAGAATGCTATAGAAAATATGACAGTATTATTGTTTGTTTTTTAACACTGTAGAAAATACTACAGTAATGTTCACAAAAACACAACAGTCCACAAAAACACTACACTTATTTTACTTTATTAACTACAACAGTATTTAATATGCATATATCCTGCCAATTATATTCCCCATTGTGAGCCACCCATAAGTGAGAAATTATCCATTCAGACTTCAATCCTACTACCTACAAGTTATGGAAAATGCTTTCTTTCAGTATTTTTTCAGTAGGTTTCCTGAAGGAAGGCGTGTCAAAGATAATGAAACCAAAAAAACTATAGTAAATAACATATTAATGCAGTAATGTTATACAGTAATTTGGGCGGGAAAGAATTGCTGTATTTCAAATGGTACTGTAATTCCATCCCACAGAATTCACTACCATAAAAAAAATGTTGTAGCTCCTAAAACGTTTTGACCACCAGTGGGTGCATGGTGTTGTTGTTTCTGGCTCATTACCATATTTCGAGGCTTGCCTTGTAAGAGGCTGTATTTGTTGCACCCGTTATCGAGAACGTTGTATGAATTTAACTGGTGTGTGGTAGTAGCGCCCCAACCATTTCAAATGTATAGGGAACATACTGAAGTGGCAGTAAGCCTTAAACCTGTCATGGTTGAGCATTTTGCCATGTCATTTTGCCCTGTAGTCGCTGACCGTTTGGAAGCCTTTGTTAAGGCCTCTAGAAGTGCTAATGATATGAAACACAAAATATGAATTGATATGCTATAATGTGTAAGCACTACCTAACAGCTAACCTGCTTGTACCAATCCCATGTCGTGTAAAACACTGTGAAATACAAACCCCTTCTCCCCTCAATTCATTTCAATTACAGTCAGTAGTATTGACTGTTTTTCACACATTTTCAACTTTAACTGTATATATATGTAACGGTTCTCTTTAGGTGAAGTAGAGGCGGACCAAAATGCAGCGTGGTTTCTTTGATTCATGTTTAATAACAAAAGATAAACATGAACACTACAAAAACGTGGAAAACCAAAAACAGCCCTATCTGGTGCAAAACACAGAGACAGGAACAATCACCCACAAACACACAGTGAAACCCAGGCTACCTAAATATGGTTCCCAATCAGAGACAATGACTAACACCTGCCTCTGATTGAGAACCATATCAGGCCAGACATAGAAATAGACAAACAAGACATCCAACATAGAATGCCCACTCAGATCACACCCTGACCAAACAAAACATAGAAACATACAAAGCAAACTATGGTCAGGGTGTGACAATATAACTGTAAAACACATTTCACTGAACCTGTCCAGTGTGTGACAATAAAATATGTTTTATTTTTAACCGTATAATAGAGTAAATTCTATGATATTTTACTGTCATTACACAGTAATTGCTTTCATACTTTATTCATATTACAGTAGGCAATATTAAATACAGTAACTTACCACTAGCTGCCTGTAAGTTACTGTAAAATTCACGGCAACCCCTTTACAGTGTAACCCTATTCATCTCTGTGGGCCAGAAAAGGTGCAGCACACAACCTATCAAGCCTGTATAAAGCTCTTTGGTTTACAGATTTGCATTTTCATTTACTTACTATCACTCTGCAGTGAGTCTTGGGGGCAGTTCTAAAACCCCAATAGCCTGTGTTTAAACTTGAGAGAAACAGTAGCCTTTCATTGGAAACTGCTTTCTTACATGTAGCGAAATAGGAAAACGGATATGTGCACTGTGCAGTACTTATTCGGGGCAGAAGGTAACATTCAGTAATGGATTCAATCACGAATCAGAGTGATTCCATCCATCATACAGAAACAAATGACTCTTCTATGGTTTAAGGTCAAATCTGTGCTGCATGACCTTGTCATACATAGAATCAGTTCAAACTATTAGAGAAATGTGTTTCATCACTAAATGTTCTGTTAACTTCTACCAATGTGGAAAGATTAAAGAACAACAAGCTCGCTCTCTCTCTCTCTCTCTCTCTCTCTCTCTCTCTCTCTCTCTCTCTCTCTCTCTCTCTCTCTCTCTCTCTCTCTCTCTCTCTCTCTCTCTCTCTCTCTCTCTCTCTCTCTCTCTCTCTCTCTCTCTCTCTCTCTCTCTCTCTCTCTCTCTCTCTCTCTCTCTCAGGATGACCACAAGTTGACCTTGGATGAGCTTAACAGGAAATACGGCACAGACTTAGCCAGGGTGAGTGAATATCTATGTGTGTTCATGTGTGCCTCCGTTTGTAACATTGACAACCAGTTGGATCAGTAGCTCCTACGGATGAAAGCTGACTGTAATTTGCGTTGGTAGAACTTCCTCTGCCTTCTAAGTCAAGATGGCATCACTATCTAACACCGAATCGTAACATATGAAACATATCTATATCTTCCTAAAGTTTACACAATTTGGAGTAAAACATATATTTTCAGATTGTGTGACATCACTTTGCTTACTTTGTGCCTTTTCTTTCCTCCTTCCCTCCCTCCTCCTTTCCCTTCTCTTTCCTCCTTCCCTCCCTCCTCCTTTCCCTTCTCTTTCCTCCTTCCCTCCCTCCTCCTTTCCCTTCTCTTTCCTCCTTCCCTCCCTCCTCCTTTCCCTTCTCTTTCCTCCTTCCCTCCCTCCTCCTTTCCTTCTCTTTCCTCCTTCCCTCCCTCCTCCTTTCCCTTCTCTTTCCTCCTTCCCTCCCTCCTCCTTTCCCTTCTCTTTCCTCCTTCCCTCCCTCCTCCTTTCCCTTCTCTTTCCTCCTTCCCTCCCTCCTCCTTTCCCCTTCTCTTTCCTCCTTCCCTCCCTCCCTTTCCCCCTCTCTTCCTCCTTCCCCTCCCTCTCTTTCCTCTTCCCTCCCTCCTCCTTTCCCTTCTCTTTCCTCCTTCCCTCCCTCCTCCTTTCCCTTCTCTTTCCTCCTTCCCTCCCTCCTCCTTTCCCTTCTCTTTCCTCCTTCCCTCCCTCCTCCTTTCCCCTTCTCTTTCCTCCTTCCCTCCCTCCTCCTTTCCCCTTCTCTTTACATTTTCCCTCTCTCCTTCTTCCCCCACCTAGGGTCTATCCTCGGTTCGGGCTAAGGAGATCCTTCTTCGGGATGGCCCAAACACCCTGACTCCTCCCCGCACTACCCCTGAGTGGGTGAAGTTCTGCAAACAGCTCTTTGGCGGGTTCTGCATGCTGCTGTGGATCGGAGCTGTGCTCTGCTTCATAGCCCACATTATCCAAGTCACCTCAGAGGAAGAGCCGACCAATGCTAATGTGAGAATCATCATACAATCGTAGAATTCAGAGATAATTTGAGATGAAGCCTCTAGTGCCTGAAAGGCTTTTCCTACTTAATGATAACACAATATTCTCATAATCATTCTGCCTCTTCTTAATAGTTGTACCTGGGCCTTGTGCTCGCTGTTGTCGTCATTATCACCGGTTGTTTCTCCTACTACCAAGAAGCCAAGAGCTCAAAGATCATGGACTCCTTCAAAAACCTGGTCCCGCAGGTTAGACTTCTGCCTTTTCAAACTCCTCTGAGAAGAACTCTATCATATAGTTACGTGTGCGGATGTTAATCGTGTCATCTTCCTTGTAGCAAGCCCTGGTAGTCCGTGACGGTGAGAAGAAGAACATCAACACTGAAGAAGTGGTGGTTGGCGATATAGTGGAGGTGAACGGCGGAGATAGGATACCAGCTGATTTGCGTATCGTCTCTGCCAGCGGCTGCAAGGTGGATACTTTAAAAAAACATTAAGTCATGTGTCACGTAAATGTAATTCATTCGTTGTTGTAATTGACACAATTATCTTTCCCCACTCAGGTGGACAACTCCTCTCTCACTGGTGAATCTGAGCCCCAAACTCGTAGTCCCGATTTTAGCAATGACAACCCCCTGGAAACCAGGAACATTGCCTTCTTCTCTACCAACTGTGTTGAGGGTAAGTACCTTCTGTAACTATCTACAATTATTGAATAGTTCAAATTTCTTGTATATATTCGTTATTTTAAGAGGGGATTCAGACCGGAGTTAAAAGCGCGTGTATTGAACTTTATTCATGTTGTATGCACTGTTTATTTGTTTCTATTCTGTTTGTATTCTGCCATTGAATTTAAGCATGTGGGTAACGCCAGAAATGGAGGTGTGTCGGAGGTGTGTCTGACCTTGATTTAATACCCAAATAATTCCATCACCATTAATAAGGTCGAGCAAACATGCCGGTTATAAGTGGAAAAGCATCTACTTTATTTTTCCCTGATAGAAGTAACAGCATTCTCCATGCACTGTAAATTATAAATTGACAAGAGCTAATTGATAAGAGCTAGGTAAATGAGTAATCCCCTCAGTGAAGTATGAAATATGTGCCGTTATGCAGATTTTTTTTTATTGTATGGCTTTATAACTTGCAGGGATTAAATTTGGAGACACGCGCCAAATGGGATGACAAGGTAAAGAGTTGCGCCAAATGTAACCTTTGTGCCCTTTGGGGTGTTTTAAACATATTCTCCAACGTTTCTTGTTTTTTTATTAGCCACTATCGGTCGGTGACTGTACATAATAACCACGTATATTTAGTGTTCGTTCCCTTCTCTACATTCGTATCATTCCACCACACCATCACATCGTTTGATTTAGCCTACCTTTCTCGCATTCATCTGAAAACGCTGTCACGTCTTTGTGTCTGTGGCTGAGGGTCAAGTAATAGTGTATACTATTTCATGAAGGCCCAATACAAATTGTAGTAAAAATAAATCTGGGGTTTATAGGCCTGTTAAATCATTCTGGAGCTGTAACCGATATATATAACCTGCCCAGGGACTGCCGTTGAAAATTAACCGGCGGGCTAAAACCGGCACTTTTACTGAAACGTTGATTAATGTGCACTGTCCCTGTAAAAATAAAATAAACTAAACTAAAACATGGATCTTGACGCACAGCGCAACACTTTGCACAGTTCCATGATCAGTGCGGGCAATTAGGGTATATTTACTATATCATACTATTTTATACTATTCTCCATGTTATAATTATAAAACTATTATAGGTTAGACTAATTTCAACGTTACCATTGATTAACTGAATGTGGCGACTTTCAAAATGAATCAAAACACCTTTATTTGTGCATAAAGGCTTTATTTTTCCATGAAGTAGGATTTATGATTATTCCCTAAACACAAATAATGTGTAAAATCAGTGTTTTAAAATGTATGCGTGGGTTCTGAAACAGCCTTGAAAACACATATTTGTCTCTATCGTTCTATATTCTCAACACATTCTCTACAATCAAGTCTTGTGGCGATCAAATTCAAATATAAGGTACACAGGTATTTAAAGAGATGACTTTAGATAAATTAACAGAAAAACGAATTAAACAAAAACTCCCTGATTGAATTGGTAGGCCACCAAGTGGGTGTGTTTTCTGAGGTTTAATTACATGTATTCAGTGCTCGCAAGGAAACCTTGTTAAGCGCCTCCATAAAGTAAGTCTGAATACCAACTACTGAGAAGTGGGTTGGAAAGGGAGGCATAGGAAAAGTGTTCAATTGTCTGAATTGCCTCTTTGTGATTCTAAACTAGGAATCATCAAATCATCCATTTTTTTTGAGCCCACATTATCCAGGTCACCTCAGAGGAAGAGCCAACCAATGCTAATGTGAGAATCATACAATCGTAGAATTCAGAGATCATGAGATCCCTGGTCAGGGAGCCAGAACATAATTGGCTGCAAGAAGCCCAAACAGATATCATATTTGACTAAAACATCATCATTTCAAACCTTTGCTTACAGTTGTATATGATCACGTGTCTCTCTATTATGTGTGGGAATACTTGTGAACATATTTCCCAAATTAAAATCACCTGGAGCTGATTTCCTGACCCCCCAAAAAAAAAAAAAAATATATATATATATATTTTTTTTTAATAATATATTTATATTTTATTATATTTATATATATATATATATATATAATGTTTTTTATATATTATTTTAACAATTTTGTTATATGTATATCTATTTTAAAAATTGCTCAGAAATCATGGGAAGGCAAAATAAAACCACCCGCGTTCCAAATTCGGCGCACGGGACGCCAGTTGGAGAACCCTGTTCTAAACCACATACTCAATTTTTGACCCTTCCAGGAACTGCCAGAGGTATCGTCATCAACACTGGTGACCACACTATCATGGGTCGTATCGCCGCATTGGCCATGAGTCTGGAAAGTGGGCAGACGCCTCTCGGAATTGAAATTGATCACTTCATCGAAATCATCACCGGTGTGTCCGTCTTCTTCGGTGTGACTTTCTTAATCCTCTCCGTCATTCTGGGCTATGGATGGCTGCCATCCATCATCTTCCTCATTGGAATCATCGTCGCTAATGTGCCAGAGGGTCTCCTGGCTACTGTAACTGTGAGTGCTGATGAAAAATCACGTTTAACAAAAACTTAATGAAGAAAATGTATACAACATTTGACAAAATATGTTTTTTGTTACAACAACAAAACATATTTTGTCTAATTTTCTATTATTTAACCCTCTGCTATGGATTTCCATCTTAGGTGTGTCTAACTCTGACTGCCAAGCGTATGGCCAAGAAGAACTGTCTAGTGAAGAATCTGGAAGCTGTGGAGACCTTGGGGTCCACCTCCACAATCTGCTCCGACAAGACTGGCACCCTGACCCAGAACAGAATGACTGTGGCTCACATGTGGTTCGACAACCAGATCCATGACGCTGACACCACAGAGAACCAGAGTGGTACCTCTTTCGACAAAAGCTCTGCCACCTGGGCTGCCCTGGCTAGAGTCGCTGGCCTGTGCAACCGAGCCGTCTTCCTGGCAGAACAGAACAACGTACCTATCCTCAAGAGAGATGTGAGCGGTGATGCCTCAGAAACTGCCCTGCTGAAGTGTATCGAGCTGTGCTGTGGGTCTGTCAAAGACATGAGAGAAAAGTACAGCAAAGTCGTTGAGATCCCCTTCAACTCCACCAACAAATACCAGGTAACCACGTGGTCAATCAAATCTAATCAAGCTTTATTTACACAGCAAATTACAGACATGGAATGCAACACAATGTGCTTCACAAAAAAAAACTGGGAAAAAACTATGGAAGTAAAAACTGAAATATTTCCTACATATTTACTACTGCGATCTAAAATATGGTGTGATGGACTTAAAATCATGGATGGCTTTTCTCAATCAGCTTGTAACTGCTACTGGGTATCTACATCCAGTCAGCTTGTTACTGCTACTGGGTATCTACATCCAGTCAGCTTGTAACTGCTACTGGGTATCTACATCCAGTCAGCTTGTAACTGCTACTGGGTATCTATATCCAGTCAGCTTGTAACTGCTACTGGGTATCTATATCCAGTCAGCTTGTAACTGCTACTGGGTATCTACATCCAGTCAGCTTGTAACTGCTACTGGGTATCTACATCCAGTCAGCTTGTAACTGCTACTGGGTATCTACATCCAGTCAGCTTGTAACTGCTACTGGGTATCTACATCCAGTCAGCTTGTAACTGCTACTGGGTATCTACATCCAGTCAGCTTGTAACTGCTACTGAGTATCTACATCCAGTCAGCTTGTAACTGCTACTGGGTATCTACATCCAGTCAGTTTGTAACTGCTACTGGGTATCTATATCCAGTCAGCTTGTTACTGCTACTGGGTATCTATATCCAGTCAGCTTGTTACTGCTACTGGGTATCTACATCCAGTCAGCTTGTTACTGCTACTGGGTATCTACATCCAGTCAGCTTGTAACTGCTACTGGGTATCTATATCCAGTCAGCTTGTAACTGCTACTGGTTATCTACATCCAGTCAGCTTGTAACTGCTACTGGGTATCTATATCCAGTCAGCTTGTAACTGCTACTGGGTATCTATATCCAGTCAGCTTGTAACTGCTACTGGTTATCTACATCCAGTCAGCTTGTAACTGCTACTGGGTATCTACATCCAGTCAGCTTGTAACTGCTACTGGGTATCTACATCCAGTCAGCTTGTAACTGCTACTGGGTATCTACATCCAGTCAGCTTGTAACTGCTACTGGGTATCTACAACCAATAAGTAGCCGTAACTTTACTTTACCAGGCTCACTGGTTCCCTTCTGAGTTATTTAAAATAAAGTCAACCCTCTTCATGGTGTCATCTCATCTTCCACTAGCTCTCCATTCATGAGGACAGCACGGCCAGCGAGTCCAATCATCTGCTGGTGATGAAGGGAGCCCCTGAGAGGATCCTGGACAGCTGCTCCACCATCTTGCTCCAAGGCAAAGAACATCCTCTGGATGACGAGATAAAGGAATCATTTCAGAAAGCATACGAAGCGCTAGGAGGACTGGGAGAGAGAGTGCTGGGTAAGAGGGCACACCAATATGGAAACATATTCATTCAAAGGTTTGTGAGCTAATGTACAGTCTTAAACATGAAGAATTTGTTCTAGGTTGTTTCTGCCTCTGCGTCCTTTCCAGGTTTCTGCCATTTCCAGCTCCCTGATGACCAGTTTCCAGAAGGCTTTGACTTTGACTGTGAAGATGTGAACTTTCCCACTGAGAATCTGTGCTTCGTTGGCCTCATGTCCATGATTGACCCTCCCCGTGCTGCTGTGCCTGACGCTGTGAGCAAGTGCAGGTGTGCTGGAATCAAGGTATGGCAATATCATAGTAAACTCAAGACTCTTCGGTCATCACACGTAGCAGCCACTGTGAACAGGCCACTCAAGTTCCCGTCCTACCCTTAGGTTATCATGGTCACTGGGGATCATCCCATCACTGCGAAGGCCATTGCCAAGGGTGTGGGCATCATCTCTGAGGGCAACGAGACTGTTGAGGAAATTGCTGCTCGTCTGAAAATCCCAGTTTCTGAGGTCAACCCAAGGTATGTTGCAGTTTGTTCGGGAACATTTCAGTGTATGTCATCACACTGTCTACACTTAAAGAGGAGTGAAAGAAACCTAGATTTAGCCGTTTTGTGAAAAATACAAGCCAGTTATATTTAGCTTATATTATAACTTTCCGTCTTTGTGCCATGCAGAGATGCCAAGGCCTGTGTTGTCCATGGTGGAGAGCTGAAGGACATGACCCCGAAGAGTTGGATGACATCCTGATGCATCACACTGAGATTGTGTTTGCAAGAACTTCTCCTCAGCAGAAACTGATTATTGTGGAGGGTTGCCAGCGTCAGGTACTATTGAGTTAATGAATCAATGCTTATGAGTTAGTCAGTATCATTGCATCTTTCGTTGCTAAGATCTTTAACCTCTACAGGATTGGTGGGTTCCCCATGGAACGGTTGAGCTAACATAGGTTAACGTGATTAGCATGAGGTTGTAAGTAACAAGAACATATCCCAGGACATAGACATATCTGATATTGGCAGAAAGCTTACATTTTTATTACTCTAACGGTACTGTCCAATTTACAGTAGCTATTACAATGAAATAATACCATGCTATTGTTTGAGGATAGCGCACAGTTATGAACTTGAAAGTTATTATTAAACCATTATTAGGCACATTTGGGCAGTCTTATACAACATTTTAAACAAAAATTCAATGGTTCATTTGATCAGTCTAAAACTTTGCACATAAAATGATGCCATCTAGTGGCCAAAATCTAAATTGCAACTGGGCTAGAATAATACATTATGGCCTTTCTCTTGCATTTCAAAGATGGTGGTGCGAAAAAATACAAAAAATGCATGTTTTTTTCTTTGTATTGTCTTTTACCAGATCTAATGTGTTATATTCTCCTGCATTCATTTCACATTTCCACAAACTTCAAAGTGTTTCCTTTCAAATTTTATCAAGAATATGCATATCCGCGCTTCCGGTCCTGAGCTACAGGCAGTTAGATTTTCGGTATGTCATTTTAGGCGAAAATTGAAAAAGGGTCCGATCCTACTAAAAACCTCTCTTACTTTCCACAGGGGGCCATTGTGGCTGTGACAGGCGATGGTGTGAACGATTCCCCTGCTCTGAGGAAAGCTGACATCGGTGTTGCTATGGGTATCGCTGGATCTGACGTCTCCAAGCAGGCTGCAGACATGATCCTCCTGGATGACAACTTTGCCTCCATCGTGACTGGTGTTGAAGAGGGTATGAGGAGCTCTGCTGATGATTATCAATCTGCTGTGTCTTTCCATCCTTCTGTCATCACCCTGACTATCCCGTCCATCCTCCATTTCCCCCAGGCCGTCTGATCTTTGACAACTTGAAGAAGTCCATCACCTACACCCTGTCCAGTAAAATTCCAGAGATGACCCCCTTCCTCTTCTTGCTCCTCGCCAACATTCCACTGGCCCTAGGGACCGTCACCATCCTCTGCATCGACCTGGGAACTGACATGGTGGGTCTTTCAGATGTGGATATTCCTCTTTAGTGAACAATCTGATCATGAGTTCGTTCTGGTGCATCACCACGAACAATGTCCGTGGTCATTTCAGAGGTTGTTCAGAAGATATTCTCACAAACATCGAAGTGACCATCGATATGTCTCTAATTCGGGTGTTCCTTTCCCATTGTTACCTTCAAGATCCCCGCTATCTCCCTGGCCTATGAACAAGCTGAGAACGACATCATGAAGAGACAGCCACGGAACCCCAAAACAGACCGACTGGTGAACGAGAGACTCATTAGTGTGGCCTATGGTCAATTTGGTAAGGCTTCTGTTTAGGCCTTTATGAGTTGTATGTTGACCAGTCTGTTTCATAGCACATTTACAATCTGATCAATGTGTCTTCACTGACAAAATACTTGGTCACACTTTATTAGGATAGTCCATCTGTATTATCAACAAAACATCATACTATCAACAGACTATCAGTTGATTAGCAACTGCTTGCCATGGTTAGGGTAAGGTAAAGTTATGGTTAGGACTAGGGTTAGTAGATAGTTAGGTGAAATGTTACTGATGTTAGTCTGTAGATAGTCCATCTGTATTATCAACAAAACATCATACTATCAACAGACTATCAGTTGATTAGCAACTGCTTGCCATGGTTAGGGTAAGGTAAAGTTATGGTTAGGACTAGGGTTAGTAGATAGTTAGGTGAAATGTTACTGATGTTAGTCTGTAGATAGTCCATCTGTATTATCAACAAAACATCATACTATCAACAGACTATCAGTTGATTAGCAACTGCTTGCCATGGTTAGGGTAAGGTAAAGTTATGGTTAGGACTAGGGTTAGTAGATAGTTAGGTGAAATGTTACTGATGTTAGTCTGTAGATGCTCTACAGACTATCCAAATAAAGTGTTACCAAATGCTCTCCTCCTTTTTCCTCTTCACAGGAGTGATGCTGGCCGCAGCCGGCTTCTTTACATACTTTGTAATCATGGCTGAGAACGGGTTCTATCCCATGGACTTGCTAGGAATCCGTTTGGACTGGGAAAACCAGTATATCAACGACTTGGAGGACAGCTACGGCCAGCAGTGGGTGAGTACTGCTACTGAGTACTGCTATCTTACTAACGGATTCATAGAAATAGAATGAATAGAAATGGCATCTCCGTTCAAGTCAATGACGGCATAATGGATGGGCTGGCATCAGTTTACCAGTCAAATTGCCCGGTTTATAGCTCCTATCCTGTTCTCTTCATTACATTTATATGAAGGGATTAGCATTAGCCTTGTTTTGAGTACCTTCTTGTGTGATGAGTTCTCCATTTGAACTTTTTCAGTCTCTCCCATTTTTTTTTTTTGTTCATTCCAGTAAGTTTATTCCATCACGAAATTCAAGAAAACTAAATAAATCAATAAATGTGATATAGTATTAAAAAAGTTTGGAAGTCATGGCTGGGATTATGGATCAGGGTTGTTGCACAGCTTGCATTTCAGATAGTCAGTGGATGAACAGTCAATGCCAGAGAGACAGGTCTGTAGCCTCGGCCCTGCACCACACAACCCCCAACGTCCTCTCTGTGCTTTGGGCTTCGTAGACAGCTTGCTACTATTCCTCCATTTGTGCTTGTGGATTCCACTGCTGCCGCTTGCTCACATTCTCACCACACATTTAGTAACATTGTAATAAACACGTTCCCCCTTCTCCCCTCTGTTTTCCCTATCTATCCACATCTCTTCCCCTCTCTCTCCCCCTCTCCCCCCCCCCTCTTTCCCTCTCTCTCTCTCCCCCTCTTGCCCCCCCCCATCTCGTGCTCTCTCCCCCCTCTCTTCCCCCTCTCTCTCTCCCCCCTCTCTCTCTCCCCCTCTCTCTCTCCCCCTCTTGCCCCCCCCATCACGCGCTCTCTCTCTCTCTCCCCCTCTCTCTCTCTCTCCCTCTCTCTCTCTCTCTCCCCCTTATCCTTCAGACATATGAGAGCAGAAAGATAATTGAGTTCACCTGCCACACAGCGTACTTCGCCGCTGTTGTGATTGCACAGTGGGCCGTTTTGATCGTCTGTAAGACCAGGAAGAACTCCTTCTTTCAGCAGGGACTAATGAAGTAAGTACACACATCGATCTCTGTGGTCTGGGTCCTAAGACACACACACACACACACACACACACACACACACACACACACACACACACACACACACACACACACACACACACACACACACACACACACACACACACACACACACACACACACACACACACACACACACACACACACACACACACACACACACACACGTTCATACAGCCCTGCGACTCACTTCAAAAATCAATATCCACCCTGTTGGTTTTAAATCCATCAAAATGAATTTGTTTTTCCTCCCACCTCAGGAACCGTGTTCTCATCTTCGGACTTTGTTCAGAATCTGCCCTGGCTCTCTTCCTGTCCTACTGCCCTGGAATGGACGTTGCCATCAGAATGTACCCACTCAAGTGAGCAATAGACCCTTCAGATTATAGATTATACCAGATTATATTATGCTCATCTGGAACAAAGGTCACCCTCTGTTTTAAAAGATGAGGTGGAAAATGGGTGGATATTATAAAGGGCGGAAACTACTGCGGTCTCACAGGATCAATACGCAGCTCCAGTGTAATGGAGTTTACTACCCAACCAAGGAAGAATACGCAGCTCCCAGATTTACGCTCAATTTATTTATTTATTTATTTTCCTTCCCTCTTTCCACTTGTCTTTCATTCACTTTTACCTCAAATCTTTTTCTTTTCTATTTCCTTGTCTTTTTCCTCAGGCCTTTCTGGTGGGTATGTGCCTTTCCCTACACCCTGCTCATCTTCATCTATGATGAGGTTAGAAAATACATCATGCGACGGAACTCAGGAGGTAAGTGCTCAGGGTCTACCGACGACAACAAGTTTTTAAGTTAACGCCGACAATTGGCCGTCACTGTCAATTATTGTACAAGAACATGACAATGACATGTAAGATTGGGAGTGCGGTATTTTATCATTTGTCTCGTGGAGATTTGCAGTGTGGCAAGATGAAATGGAAGTCATTTGTTTCTTCTCTCGGGAATGGTCTCTTCATTCAGGTTGGGTGTACCAAGAGACATACTATTGAGACGAAGAGGTCGGGAATGGTATCTTCATTCAGGTTGGGTGTACCAAGAGACATACTATTGAGACGAAGAGGCCGTCCCAGGATCACTCAGTCACTCTGCTGCAGTATTGCCTTGTAATGCAATCGTTCATTTTTACAATGATATTAAACCCATTTGCTTTGATAGACAATTCTCAGACCTTTCTTGATAGTCTGTTCCTGTAGCTCTTTAAGAGTCTCGGTTGCACTTTACTATTCATCTTTATGGAGTCAGATTGCGTCGTCTTATTACGGGGCATCATCAAACACGAAAGAGGAGCATCGCACATCCAACACCAGATCACCCTAAAAATCATTCGATCCTGTAGCTTTCTCCAACACGGATCGATCTGAAATGAGCAGCAAAGACAACAGGTCACGATGTCAACAGTAGCCTATCCCTGGGAAATGCATTTAGGTCTACCTTTACTTGTAAATGAAGTCCATCCGTCTGTCCTTACATGAGAAAATGCTTCAATCAAATGGTTCTGTGTTTTGATGTGGGCCTATCCGAAAACACGGTGGAACTGTCTGGGTTCATCATTACTCCTAAATGCTTGTCTTTCTTCAAAATGTCACTGTTTTCCTTTAGGCTACCTAAACATGAGAATAACTGGTTATTAGCCTATATGAACTTGTAAAATGTAGTCAGTGTGTGTGAGAAACAAACTGTGAAAAAGAGTGTCACCATGTGGTGGTCTCTGATGAAGGTGCTGGTTTAGATTATAGGTGCAACTGTCCCAGCGTCCCGTTTGGAGGACGGAAATGACCGGTAGTTTCATTTCAATTTTTTTATGTCACATGCACAAGTACATTAAAATGCCTTTCCTTCCAGCTCTAACCCCAGCAAAGCAGTAATCAATAACAGTGTAATACTAAAAATAACAAGGTAGAACAAAAACACACAAGATATGAAAAGAAGAAAGAAGATAGAACACAAAGTAAGTAAGCGTACTATAATACAGGGTCAGTTCCAGTACCCTATGTGTAGGGATACTGGTTCAATAGAGACAGATACACAGTTCACACATGTATTACTACACTCAAGAGACACACACACACACACACACACACACACACACACACACACACACACACACACACACACACACACACACACACACACACACACACACACACACACACACACACACACACACACACACACACACACACACACATATCAGCCAGGAAGTGGACTAGTGAAATTCTCAGTGATAGTGGTTTCTAGAACAGAGAGAAAAATACACAAAATCTAATTTTATTTGTCACGCGCTTTGTAAACAACAAGGATTATCCGTAACCATGGTAGCACTCACATGAATGTAGAAGTGTTTAGAAACATGTTTTATTCTTATTTGCAATAAAAGTGACTCCAAAATGACACAATACATTATTTACCATTCATTTCTATTGGGCACAAAAGAATCTATAACACAACCTAAACGAACTGCATATACATCCAACACGTGTGTAGAGTCACAAGCTTGATGTTGTCATTGCATGCTAAGAATATGGGACCGAATACTATAAAGTAGTCAAAAAATACTTTGGACTACTTTATTGGGTAGAATCTTTAGGGAGTCAATCATTTTGACCCTTACCTTTTGAGAGAAATAAACATTACAAAATATATTTCTCTGAGCAATTGTATTAGTATGAAATAATATAATTGTGCAATTTTTTTGAGCATACAATATAGCTCAGTATTTTAATTATTTATTTTACACTGTCGTTATTGCTCATCTTTATCAAGGGTGTCACTAATTTTAGGCCCCCACTGTAGTACCAGACAGAAGAGATGGTAGACCTGTCAACTATTTTAAAGGTTTGTGCAGGAAATAAGGCTCTAACAGTTCAAGTTGACAAGACTGGCAGTGAGGTCACTCAAGTATATTCTTCTTAACTGCTACAGATATTTTCATGCTTCGATTTAGTGCAAAGATTCTCAACAGTCCCGAACCATATTTACATTCAGCACACTGGATCAGGAGTTTACTGTATCACCAATCAAGTTACTTTATTATCTTTGACAGTCAGTCTTTGTTGTCGAGTTACATACAGTATGAACACAATATCAAATGCTCATATTTGGCTGTTGATCTCCTACATGGGTCCCAAAAGATAATCAAGGACCTTTTCAGTGGTTCAACCAGCTGTCACTCAAAAACTCCTCGACCAATCGGATTCATTAAGAGAGCCCCGGTGGTGTCTTTTGCCATTGCGTCCTCACTGGTTAAGCCTACCCAACCCTCAATATCCACTTGGAGCAAGCGTGAAGTGTAAAATCTATTGTATGGATATTATAATGACCCATGTTTGTAGTCCTGGAGCTCCTGAACATGTTGATGTACTGAGTAACCAAAACTGCAGGAAGCTGAAAGGACAGGGGAGTGTATCAGGGTGAAGATAGCCCTGTGTTGCTATTGCATTGAATATGTTCCTGGATAGATTCCCTTTGTCTGGTTACCTTCAGGTTAACAATGTGATTAAGCAGACCTGTTCCCCTTCCTATTAAAGTAGAGCACATTGTGTGCTCTGGACACAAGCTGGATCAGGGAGAAGCTCCTGCTGGACTCCAAGCTGCCAACTGGAACAGTTGAGTTTTTAGTGAATTGTTAGATGAGCATTGTGATAAACTAAGAGTAAAATAAAGACTATTGTTGTTTGCTTCCTTGGTGTGACAGCTTGGAGGCCAATAAAGTAGAATGCACAAGCGGTGATTGGATTGATATGATGTATTATAATCTGTCTGTGCATTTGAAGGGGATGCTAATATTTGACCATTGAGCTTTACTTTCTGCAGTTATATTGTATTTGCCTGTGGGCCTGGTTCACTGTTTGCTGTGTTCAACTAAACTAACTGAGTGATGTGTGATATTTCTCCACGGAATCTATCCATTGTATACCTAACCTAAATAAAAACCTGCAACTAGGTGCATTAAAGGGATTGTTCACTCAAATTGCAAAATAACATACTGGTTTCCTTACCCTGTAAGCAGTCCATGGACAAGGTAAGACAGCCATCCATGTTTTGGTTCATTACCCCTGGCACTGTTTCCAAATGCTAATGTTTGACCATGACTTGAATGAGATTTGTGCCAGAAATGCAAAAGCGTTAGCAACTGGTTAGCGACTGGAAACCAAAGCATAGATTGCTGTCATACCTTGTCATAGACTACTTACAGGGGAAGGAAACCAGTGTGTACTTTAGTCATTTGGGTGAACAATCCCTTTAAGTAAGCTCCTGAATTTAGGAGTTTGTATACAGCCTTTCATGCTTATCCACATGCGTCGCTGCAACTTGTAATAACTATTTTATAGTGTTGTACTAAACGTGTAATATGTTTAACTCTGTGTCTGGTCTGTTTCCACGACCATGTGTCCACTGGACATCTTCATTGACTCTGTCCCATCCAACAACAATCTGTTTGTTAAAGGACTTCTGGAAACGCCCTGAGTTTGCTTGTTACGTACGATATTATTATGTCAACAGCTAGCCTTTGTTTTCCATTTTCCCTCTATGGATCTTCCTGGTATGATAGTTCCCTGTCCATCGTCACAAACAGCTTGCAGAGACAGTGGTAACCGTGGAGATGTCCAGGGACATTGTTTATACCAAGGAAGATGTTTTCGGGGGAACCGTTTGGAGTTGACAACCATAACTATGTCTTTGAAGAGTCCATGTGTGAAACTCCAGATATGTCTACTTACTGCCAGACTGGGGATGAAGTGACCCCAAGAAGCACACCACAACCTGGCTACTCAGGTAAGGGGGCGCGCATGCACACGCACACACACACACACACACGCGCACACACACACACACACACGCACACACGTACGTATAATCCCTTATATTATATTCAGACAGCTCATATTACTGTAGTTAATATAAAGTCCTTCTCTGGTTAGGTTCTGATAGCTCAGGGAAGAGACCCTTCCTAGTTGCTGCAATGTTTCTGGGGCTGCTGTGTGTTCTACTGGCTGGGATCATTGGCCTGTCAGTCTCCTGTAAGTTTGACAAGTACAATTGTGCTTATCATTTATTTCTAGGTAACAGGTATGAAATGGTTTAGAAAGCAACCATTGCTTCATTTGTTTTTAGATTACGTTCACATTGCCAACCTATAGACTGACATTGTAATCTTAAGAATTTGCTTTCTGGTCAATGAGTTGATATTTATTTTCTTTGTTGAATATTGATTAAATTCATTGTGATTTCACCTTGTAACTAACTGTGTTTTTCTGTTCACCTTTTTGGTCTCTGGATATGCTGCTAATATGTTCAACAACAGATCTGTTAGTTTACATTTTAAAAAGAATTATAATCATATTTCCCTATGTAATAAACATCAATAAATAATATGGAGTGACTGCAGTTCTGGATTTATGGAACCCAAATTTGCTGTTGCTAAAAAATACGGAGATCTCTGCGCATGCGGGATCCACTAGCCTACCTGCGGTCAATTGCTGCTCGGTGACTCCACTGCTGCTTGTACACATAACAGCTTGAACAAACGTAGGTCCTTGTCTGTTGGAACAGTAGGCCATTGCAAACATAAGTATGACACAAACAGTTTGTCTAGCAATTTCATTTTTTCAGGAGGGGAATAATATGCAGCTATTTAGGCAATCTTTGTGTAGTTTACACGGTATATCAAACATACAAGAAACAGACAGGCAGAAACAGACAGGCAGAAACAGTCAATAGCGATTGTAATGTTATTCTTTCATCGTCATCATTGTAAGCATTGGCTGAACAGAAGGCAGACTGCTGGCTATATGTCAGCATAACTATAATGCTTACATCTCACACAAAACGCTACTTGTTTTGCCCCAGTGCAATCTGAAGACTGCGTCCTGTTTGTGCAAGCTGTGGCAATATCCACTACAACAGACAGAATGATGTAGCAGCCTTCAAATATATATTTAGAACGTCATACATTTTGGGAAAGTTCGTTCAAATCTCAACTGATCAGAAATGTGAGGCAGAGACATAGGCTACATCATCATATGATCAAATTGGTTGATGGTTCAGAAGAGGGTGAGTAAAGTGAAACACACGTGTGTGTACAACATATGCGCAGAGCGTGATTCGGATCATTAACGTTTGAGAAATAATCTTTAAAGGGTAGGACAGGGGCGAGGGCAAAATCCCTGTACTCGTAGCCTCGGCTTAAATAGTAATATTTCTAACATAATACAGATAACTAGATGTATAGGTTCTGAAATTGATTGATTGTATTACAATGCAATGTGTTGTTAAAGTTCAGTTAACAGCGAAAACCTGCACCGAAGGATGGCAGAGGTTTGGCTGCAGCTGTTACTACATCTCTACTGAGGTGAACACCTGGGATTATGCCAGACAGGACTGTCTGAACAGAGGAGCAGACCTGGTGATCTTAAACAGCGAAGATGAACAGGTAAGAGAGCGTGTATTCGAGGGAAAACATGTTATTGTAAGGGTTGCGGAACTGGTGGCAGTGAAGTCAGACGCAGGAGAGCAGAAATAGGTAATAGCTGGAGCAGTTTCATTTCAAAACCAACGGCAATAAAATAATAACCTACATGGGTACAAAACCCGACATGCACCAGTAACATAGTGAACGCGCACTTACAAACAAACAATTCCAAATTCCATGCACAAGGACAGGGGGGGACAGGGGGTTAAATACACAACACTTAATGAGGGAAATGGAAACCAGGTGTGTAGGAAAACAAGACAAAACAAATGGAAAATGAAAAGTGGATCGGTGATGGCTAGAAGACCGGTGACCGAAGTCGTGACAGTTATTAAATCACTTTGAAATCAAAATTGAAGTCTTTCAATACCTCAGATAACAAGAAGCTTCCCATCCTGTTGGGGGGAATGCAGAGAACTGTGGGTTGGCAGGGCACTACATTGCTGCCTGCTATGAGATCAACCAACTTGCGCTTGTCTTCTATGCCATTGTGTTGTTACTGTTAACGCTATTGTCCATTGTATGTATGTTTATTTTCTTACTGATTTCCATTTTTAAATACAACCTCATCCCCCCCCCACCATTGGTTATTTTTGCTACTGATTGTCATTGATGGTAATATAGTCAATGAATCATTCCATTTCCAACGTAAGCTTTGGTAATATGTACATTGTTATGTCATGCCAATAAAGCAATTCAAAATGTTAAGAGATAGAGGTGGCTCCTCAAAGTATTGACCTTGGAGGGGGTGGGGGGGGGGTTGAAATGGTATCCATGTTCAAGTTTTATGTTTTTATGTCTTATTTGTTTCACAAAAAAATATATTTTGCATCTTCAAAGTGGTAGGCATGTCATGTAAATTAAACGATACACATTCCCCCAAAATCAATTTTAATTCCAGGTTGTAAGGCAACAAAATAGTAAAAATGCCAAGGGGTGAATACTTTCACAAGCCACTGTACTTGTCCTCTTGCTCAGTTGTGCACCGGGGCCTCCCACTCCTCTTTTTTATTCTGGTTAGAGACAGTTTGTGCTCTTCTGTGAAGGGTGTAGTACACAACGTTGTACGAGATCTACAGTTTATTGGCAATTTCTCGCATGGAACATCCTTAATTTCTCAGAACAAGACTAGACTGGCGAGTTTCAGAAGAAAGCGTTTTGTTTCTGGCCATTTTGAGCCTGTAATCGAACCCACAAATGCTGATGCTCCAGATACTCGACTAGTCTAAAGAAGGCCAGTTTTATTGCTTTAATCAGAACAATATTTTTCAGCTGTGCTAATATAATTGCAAAAGGGTTTTCTAATGATCAGTTAGCCTTTTAAAATGATAAACTTGGATTAGCTAGCACAATGTGCCATTGGAACATAGGAGTGATGGTTGCTGATAATGGGCCTCTCAGATATTCCATTAAAAATCTGCCGATTCCAATAGTCATTTACATTAACAATGTCCACCCTGTATTTCTGATCAATATGATGTTATTTTAAAGGACAAAAAAGGCAAAGGGTGGTTACTTTTTAACACTTTTTTGGTTACTACATGATTCCATATGTGTTATTTCATAGTTTTGATGTCTTCACTACTATTCTATAATGTAGAAAATAGTAAACATAATGAAAAACCCTTGAATGAGTAAGTGTGTCCAAACTTTTGACTGGTACTGTATATCTTTCTCAACAAAGGTATTTCTCACTACATTTGATCGATGGATCTGGATTGGTCTGACGGACAAAGGGACACAGGGAACCTGGAAATGGGTGGACGGCACACCACTCACCAAAGCGTAATATATACAACTACTCTTATAAAAAGGCTCTGATTAAAGTAGAAAACATTGATATTTTTCAGGATGATGTTTTTACCATCGAGTCTAACTGTATGACTGGTGTTTACCCTGTAGGTTCTGGTGGTGGTCAGAACCTGATTCTGCCACTGGAGAGGACTGTGCTATGATGTATGGAGGTGTACAAAATATTCCTCTACACGCATGGAATTACTTTAGGTGTGACTTGGAATTGGAATGGATTTGTGAGGTGGTTGTTTCTTAACAATACCATTACAACATTGTCTACCCTCAAACAACAACACACACACACCTTAAACTTGTCATGCCATATTATGCTTGTGATATTGTCACAATAAAGTTGATTTTCGGTTTTATAGCAGCTTCTAGTGGTCAATATGAGTAATGGTTATTCTCCTTTATTTATCTATGCCAGGGCTGGCCAACCATGTTCCAGGAGAGCTATTCCCTCATGTAGGTTTTCATTTCAACCCCAGTTGTAACTAAACTGGTTCAGTTTATCAACCAGCTAAGTAATAGAATCAGGTGTACTACTTTAGTAAAGTAAAATTAAAACCTACAGGACAGCTAGCCAGCCAGTTTTAGAGGAATGATTCAATACATTTTTCAAATTAACTGCCAATACGCCAACATTCCACTCAAACAACGCAGTCAATCCACAGCAATATGCTGGCTGAAATCAGTTGATGAAAGGTCTTATACAGGTTGTAAATGCAACAAGTACTGATATTGTATCATATAATAGCACTCACAGCTTTCCAAGAAAACTAAATCTGATACATGTAGGGTTTGTTTACATATATTTGGGAGGCTATTTATTCATAAAATTGGTATTAAACCTGTATTAAATGTATTTATAATTATATTGCAATATTTTAGATTGACTATAATTCCATTACACAACTTCTGATATGCCTTACTTTAATTTTCTTGCAGAAGCATCACCTACTGTACGCCTCTACTGCCATTCATTTCAATTAGACTGGTTTTGGATTTCTCCCTGACCAAGATGGCTGCCATTTGGCCCCCGTATGGAACGTTGCAGTATCATGACAGAGCCCATCTAGTAATTTCATAGGATATCTATATATACAGTGAAGTAGAAATCTTAGGTACTGTTCCACATCTAAGGCGAGGCGACGCAACAACCAATAGTTGCGTGCCACGTCATTGAATGTGTCGTCGACTGACAAATTGATGTGGTTAGCTGATACTTCAAATACCTTTCCAGGCGTTTTAAGATCTGTCAAGCGTTAGCAGCATCTAAGCTTTGGAACGCGTACATTATTTTTCCAAGAGATATACATTACACTGCACACTTCTCATCACAACTGAAAACGTATTAACAATGTTATAGTTACCAGTAGTAATAAAAGAGCCTACCTTTAACTTAATACTGTGGACACAAACCACACAATCAGCATTGTCCCAGAGTGGTCTGTTTGCAGGACCAGAGGTAGTAGTCTCTTTAAATACCCGTTTGTGTTTTGTGAGTCCAAAATTGTGCCCTATCACCTATATAGTGTACTTTTTTGACCAGAGCCCTATGGGTCCTGGTCAGTGAAATAGCACCCTATCCCCTACTTTTGACCAGAAAAGTAGAAAAAGTAGTACCAGCATAACTCCACCAGGGAAGATAATATACCCGACACAGTACTGAATCAAATAAATGACAGAAATCAGACACAAAATAACACGCTTGACTGCTTTAATTTGGATTTAAAAACCACAAACAAATCCTAGCCCTGTATCTAGTTTAGACAAACTATTTCTTCAGTCACCCCATTTACTTCTAAAATAAAACTATTGTATCCATCCCTTGTATGTTATACTTCCAATGGGAACAGTGCACAGCTTTGATTTCACGATGCAACCATGCTGTATGTTCTCATAAAAATCTTTGTTCATAAAGATATATATTTTTTTATCCACTTAGTTCATACAAAAACAATCTCCATTCACAAACAATATTGACCTTATTCACTCAGCAGCCATTGTTCATTGACCGAGGTATTTTTTTTCATGTTACATTTTATAGGGTATACATATTCCATTACATGTTGTATAGGCCTACATTTGATGTGGGACACTCAGAAAAACATGGATAGAGCATTGTCATGTGCTCAGGTTTTAAAAGACAAGCGTTGATTAGCTACCACATTAGCCATCTATGGTAGAACATTCATCTGAGAACAAGGTCTAGAGAAACTTCAATTCACTTATAGAAATGCAAATGACTATACATTATTATAAAAACTGTAGACAATACCATGGGGAAAACACAGCTTATCTATCCTACATCATGTCTAACTTCATATCAACAGTATTGATATAAAGGAATAACAAACTATATATTTATGCAATAACATGGGTCAAATGAACAACCAACACCCCTGGAGCACACTCCTCCCCACACCCACACCGACCCACTCCTCCCCACACCCACACCGACCCACTCCTCCCCACACTCCTCCCCACACCGACCCACTCCTCCCCACACCCACACCCGACCCACTCCTCCCCACACCCACTCCTCCCCACACCCACACCGACCCACTCCTCCCCACCCACACGACCCACTCCTCCCCACACCCACGACCCACTCCTCCCCACACCCACTCCTCTCCACCCACCGACCCACTCCTCTCCACCCACACCGACCCACTCCTCCCCACCCACACCCACTCCTCCCCACACCCACTCCTCTCCACCCACACCTCCTCACACCCACACACTCCTCCCCACACACACACACACACACACACACACACACACACACACACACACACCTCCCCCGCCCACATCATATATCATTGTCCATGTGAATCCTCTGGTGCCTCTTAAGGTTGCACTTCTGTGTGAAGCGTTTGCCGCAGTCCGAGCAGCTGTAGGGTCTCTCCCCAGTGTGAACGCGCCGGTGGGCCTTCAGGTTGCTTAACTTAGTGAAGCTCCGGCCACACAGGGCGCAGATGAACGGCCTCTCCCCCGTGTGGGTCTGCTGGTGGGCCTTAAGGCTACTGGGATGGGGGAAGACCTTACCACACACTGGGCAGCGGAGGGCCAGCCTCCCAGGGTGGTGATGCTGGTGGTTCCCTTGTTGGGTTGGTGTTTGGGAGGAGGTGAGCCCTCCCTGGGCGGTCCCCCTGTTGTACATTGGGTAGCCGCCCCGCTTGGCAGCATCCCTGTATACTCTCATGCGCGGCAGGGTTTGAGCGCTGGGCTTATATTTGGAAGGAATCCTGTAGTTTAGAGAGCTGAAGACATGACAGCCCGATGAGGAGGAGGAGACAGAGGCCCCCGCTGTGCTGGGATTGGTTGGGGGAGCGAAATCTCTAGCCAGCTGCTTCGCCTCTGCCGATTCAGAGGACGACAGAGGCTCTCTTACCAGTCGTAGGTTCGACTGAGCTTGTCTGTGAACGTCAGTATCCGTGTCTAATATTCTATGGCCTATCCACACCGGTGAGGCTCTACTCCTCGTTCTGTCACCGTCATTGCTGGGTCCTCTGCTCTGGTTCTGAGATGGCCCTGCTAGTCTGGGTGTCTGGGTGACCTGTTGGACCTCTGGGTCTGCAGAGGGAAACCCAATAGAGTCCCCTGTACTCTGAACGAGTGTGTCGGAGTCCCGCTGCTCCTCTGTGTAGGCGTAAGCTGCAGACGGCTGTATCGCCACCTTGATTCTCCACGGCTCCATGTCCTCCTCCCCTTCCTCCTCCTTAACACTGCCTACCAGCGAAGGACTGGGAGCTGGAGGAGTGGGAGGAGTTGGTTTAGCTGCTACCTGTGATGACTCCACTGTTTCCTGTCCACAGCTTCTCCACCTGACCTCTGGCTCCTCCTCCAGCTTCAGGTCACACCCGCTCAGCAGAAGCACACCTGGGGAGACAGGTGCAAAACGTTTTGCTACGGTGTGCAACTCATGAAAGCACTACTAATGAGACAACAACATAACATACACCCCCTGAACTCAAAGTATGTCTCAAAGTATAGGCTAATTGGTTATATTGTGGTTGTGGGAACCAACCTTAGGCTGGGAAAGAACAGTGGTAGATGAGCATAGCTATTTAGGAACTGTCATAGGGAGAAACAACCCATTTTGGAAACAGTTGCAATACCTACACATTCACCATTTACCCCTTGGTTATACCTAAAAGTATTTTGTGACTCAAAGGAAGCCCCCACTTACTGTCCTGTATTCCTGGAAGTCTGTCGTCTGTTTCCTCGTTGTAGACATCTGTCCCGCCACAGTCTCCACACCTGGCCCTCTGACTGACATCCTTCAGCTGACTCTCTGCCCGCTGCAGCAAGATCCGCAGAGACTCCACTTCCTGGTGGCTCCGTGCCACTTCCTGTTGACCACGTCTTACCTCCTCCAGGAAGCCATCCTCCACCAGTCTGGTGATCTCATACATGGCTGACTTTAGGACCGTCTCCATGACTCCCGAGAGCTGGGTCTGGAAGGTGAGGACGAGGTTCTCCGACATACTGCTTGTGTGTGTCTTTTTTGCAGATCAATTCACAGTGGGATCTGCACCAAACATCTGTGCTTGTGGGAGCAAGGCAGGACTGTGTGTGTGATCCTAAAGTGAATCTCTTCAGAAAGCCCGGTTATTCAGAATAAGTGGGTAGAAATATGCCATGTCTATCACTGACACATCGCGTATCTGTTTCTCTGACCAATAAGAGTGACAGCTCCTCCAGCTCGCTAACAACCAAGTGGCGAAGACCGTCCAGCGCAGAAGAGTGCAACATAGGTTCAATAAAACGGTCACATCGCAAAATTCGACTAGGTAACAGACAAGGTATCAGACAAAAATGGGGTCGTATCAGGCTTGCTAAAAAAATAACTAGCTAACATGATACTGGTACAAGCCTTGTTACAAGTCAATAATGGAATATTTTGCAACATACAGTACTATTGATTAAAACGTTATTACCAAAAGGCTGACAGCACTTCATGAACATGGGGTAGTTGTCTCCAGATTTTTGTTTTAAATTGAAGAAAAAAACATGCTAATCGACGATGGATTCCGGAAATTCGATTGTTTTCAATTGCACGTCATCCTTCTGCTGTACGGTGGCCCTGCGTGATCAACGTCCGCATGGAAAGGGAACGTTTTATGAAACGCGTTAATAGAACAAGTGAAACCTTTTTGCGACAAAATGTTACATATTTTTGGGGTAGAGAATTACTTCGATAATTACTCCACTTAGTCTATCTATGATGAAAATATAGTTGTAAGCTATACAAATAGTTAAAAACATATTTACCAATGGAATTAAAGGGATTATCCGCTACTTTGTACACTTTAGCAAGAAGTTCTGAAAGTGGCCCTCACGAGCCAAAAGTGGATCCGATAATTGCGTACTACATCACATATGTGTAGAATTGTCACCATGTCATTGATCTCTCGCTTTGCTGTGTGTGCATCTTGCTAGCTGTCACTCAAATGGCAGGGGGACTGAAGCTCATTGGCTAAACTCGAATTGCTATATGGCTTATGCATGTGTTGAGAATGTTAGGGAAAATGGCCCAGCACAGCTTCCAGAAAAAAACAGTCACTTTCAAACTAGGGATTTTGTGGCTAATTGAGATTAGACAGTAATTCCGATCATAGATTTTGCATCTATGAACTACAGATTGACACATCCAGCCCAAAGCGGGAGGTTTAAAAAATACTTAGTAGTCGTCAAAGGTCAGTAGCACGTCTTTAAGGAATGATATATTCACAGACTACATGGGAAGCAAAATATTTATTGTACATGAAAGACAATTACAGCAATTCAGGTTCAAATCATTCAGTTAACAAAGTATTAGGTACAGGAAGTAAATGCATGGTTACAGTATGGGTAGTGACTGTGGTAGAAAGCAAGCTTGAGGAACAGAAGAGATGAGGCATATGCTGCATTCATGACATGTTGGAACTAACAAACTCAAACATGTACAACTTGGAAATCGTTGTAGAAAGATGATACCCAAGTTTCCCACTTGGAAAGTATCAAAATCAACCAATCGGAAGCTCTATGCAAATAACTTAATTTGAACTCTGAGGTTCCCAGTTTCCAACATGCAGTGGTGGAAAAAGTACTCATAAGTCATACTTGAGGTAAAGTAAAGATACCTTAATATAAAATGACTCAAGTAAAACTGAAAGTCATCCAGTAAAATACTATTTGAGTAAAAGTCTAAGAGTATTTGGTTTTAAATATACTTAAGTATTAAAAGTAAATGGAATTGCTCAAATGTAATTAAGCATCAAAAGTGAAAGTATGAATAATTTAAAATTCCTTATATTTTGCAAACCAGACAGCACAATTAATTTTTATATTTTTACGGATAGCCAGGAGCACACTACAACACTCTGCCATGAATTTACAAACAAAGCATTTGTGTTTAGTGAGTCCGTCGGATCAGAGGCAGTAGGGATGACCAAGGATGTTCTCTTGATAAGTGTACGTAGAATGTATGCACACATGACTGTAAGTCGCTTTGGATAAAAGCGTCTGCTAAATGGCATATATTATTATTATTAAGTGTGTGAATTGGACCATTTTCCTGTCAAAATGTAACAAGTACTTTTGGGTGTCAGGGAAAATGTATAGAGTAAAAAGTACATTATTTTCTTTACGAATGTAGTGAAGTAAAAGGAGAAGTTGTAAAAAACATAAATAGTAAAGTACAGATACACCAAAAAACTACTTAAGTAGTACTTTAAAATATTTTTCTTTAAGTACTTTACACCACTGCAGACTTCATGAAAGCAGTATTATTCTAATGTTTGGTAGGTTGGCATGGTCATTATGACAGACAATGTATCATTTAAGGCATACATTCTTATTCAATACATGGTTATATTTCCAACAGCTCATATTTTCAATGTCCTTATTAATAAACAATTGATCATAAAACATTTTTTCTCAATGTCAAATAAAATAATAAAGAACCAACTATGTTGAATGCACTAAAAGTAAGTCGCTTTGGATAAAAGCATATGCTAAAGAACAAAAATGTAACTTTGTTTTATTCAGTTCAGGAGATCTGGCCTGTGTTTGCGCTGGTGCAACTTCAGATGGTCCAGTCGTTTGAAGCGGAGTCCACACACAGCGCAGCAGTAAGGTCTCTCCCCGGTGTGGATGCGCAGGTGCACTTTCAAAATGTCTGCGCGTGTGAAGCTCTTGTCACACATAGTGCAGCGGTGGGGTTTCTCCTGCGTGTGAATGCGCTGATGCAGCTTGAGGTTCCAGAGCCGACTGAATTTGTTACCACAGATGGAGCAGCAGTAGGGCTTGTCTGTGGTCTGGCTGCACTTATGCCTCTTCAGGTCGGAGAAGGAGGTGAAGCCCTTGCCGCAGTGGCTGCAGAGGTGGAGTCCCTCTGCCTGGTGGACCCGCTGGTGGACCTTGAGGTTGCAGGCCTGAGTGAAGGTCTTACCACACTGGGTGCAGGAGTACGGAGGCCCAGACCCTGACTCTCTACCAGTTTTGTGTGTCTGCTTGTGGGCCTTGAGGGAACCAAAATCTGGGAAGGTCATGGTACATTGATTGCAGGCATGACGCCTCCCCCCTCCTCCTGTTACCTGCTCTTGTGAACGATCTCTGAGGTTTAAAGAGAGTCCAAAGTCGTCAGCGGCATCATACAGGCTCTCTGTGTTGTTGTTGTGGGCTGAGCTTCCAGAGTGGATGGAGGTTAGCCCCCTGTGGCCGGCTCTGCTACCTGACTCTGGGACACCGTGTTCTGGGTACAAGACACTGGAGTCCTGCAGGTACCCCTCCTCGTTTATCAATAGGCAGTTCCGGTCTCCCACCTCCGGGTGGGGGGATGGCGTTGGCGACCCCACCTGCTCCCTCCGGCTCTGATGGGGGCGAGGCATGTGGGAGCGATGGTGATGGTCTCCCCCCCTCAGACCTCCCCAGGTCCACCTGGTAGTGACCTGCAGCTCCGTAGCTCAGCGCTCCCAGACGAGACGGAGAACCAGGAAGCCTATCCAGCCCTTCCATGTCTAGAAGATGGTCGCTCCCACCAGCACCGCTGTAACCAGACTTTTCAAAGGCTCCCCCCAAGGTCCTCCATGCTGTAACGAGGGCGGTAGAGAGGGTCGGTGGGGTCCTCTGGCTCTCCCTCGGGGCCTGGTGGTTCAGGCCCCTGGTCTAGACCAGAAGCCCAGTCATCCTGGCACCGCTGTAGATCCTGCTGAATAAAACTCTTACTGGGCCCCGAGACGTCTGAACCATCGGCCCCTGAAAACACAGGGGACATGAGGCATTAGAAGCATTAATATTTAAGACATTAGAATTACTAGAAACGGTAGTAGAGTAACTGTAATGTTAAATGTCTACTTACAGTTTCAAGTTGACTTTACATGTATAACAATGAATTCATTTGAAATGACACGGCATACTTACTATAAGTTACTCTCCTTATCATTCTCATCATCATTAAGGTTGGCTATTGTCTGTTATGTTTGTTGTAAACTCCTGACTCACCATCCAGGCAGAACTCCCATCTCTCCTGTAGCTCAGTGTTGTGGAGAGCCTCCTCTTTCAGCAGACTGTCCAACTTCTGACCTCCGACCTCTGTGGACTGGAAGAGCAAATGATTCTGACTAAATAATGGATAAACTGACAGTGACTGAATAGAGCTGACATGATGGTTCTCTATTCAGAACTCTCCTCAGGGACCCCCAGACATCTCACAACTTTGTCGTAACCCTGAACTAGCATACCTGATTAGAGTAGTGAAGGGCTTGATGATTCGTTGACAAGTTGAATCAAGTGTTTTAGTTCTGGAACAGTTCAAATATGAGGAGAGGTTTGACAAAGGCTGCCCAATTCTTCCACACAATTCTAACATGTTCTTTAAAATATATTTCTAACTGAGCATTTTGTAACACTGCACCCTCCACTCTTCCAAGGTGTTTAGTCCCCTAGATACAAGAGGTTCTCCTAGAGCTGGTGGCCTCCATGTGTTTAGTCAGTCCCCTACCTACCTCAGAGATTCTCCTAGGGCTGGTGGCCTCAGCCTCCATGTGTTTAGTCAGTCCCCTACCTACCTCAGAGATTCTCCTAGGGCTGGTGGCCTCAGCCTCCATGTGTTTAGTCAGTCCCCTACCTACCTCAGAGATTCTCCTAGGGCTGGTGGCCTCAACCTCCATGTGTTTAGTCAGTCCCCTGCCTACCTCAGAGATTCTCCTAGGGCTGGTGGCCTCAGCCTCCTCCAGATCATTGAAGGTTGTTTCCCTGGCCACGCCCCCACAGCTGCTCCACTCCTCCCCTTGTACCTTCTCCTGCTTCAGGCCACGCCCCCTCTCCACACCTGGCCACAGGTAAACAAAGAGAACATTTCATTTGGAGTAAAAGGTAAGAAACATTGTGGATAATAGAGTCTCCTCACATCAGATGAAGGAAAGGAAACATCTTATTAAGATGCCACCACCACCCATGACTGACTCTTTTCTTAAACCAATACTGTCTGATCAGTGATCACCAATGTATAAAAGGTACACATTTACAGCAGCCCCACGTCAGTGATTCCTCCATAGGGCCATTTCCATGTAAAAGTACCCATGAGCACCAACATGTAAAGTCCATAGGAGCATGTCAAATGAAAGTTAAAAAGTCTCCATTTGGGGGAAATGAAAGCCTAGATACTGCTCAACCATTTTCCATTACAAAATGAGGCCTGAGTAAAGGCTTTGATTTTGATTAAAAAAGACAGAAAAGGGGTCTTAAAAAACATCGAGCAGGAAAAAGTCTTAAGGTATCAGAAATACATCAGAACACAATACTGTTGAAATAAAGACCCCTGTCAAGTAATAAACACATATTTCGTTTTGGATAAATTATTTGCCTTCTGTCAGTTTAAGAGACTTTACCTTGTAATTCCTTAACCAAAAACCCACATGTTTCATATATTTTCTAATTTCTCTCCCTCATGAGGGAGGATAATGAAAGTTCACAGAAGTTACAAGTAATGGTATACCTACCAATTAGTTTGTATTTTTACTGATATCAATTTGTTTCTGAATTATTAAGTGATTAAAACGTGTTATTCTGTTACCAAATCAGTATCAGAATTAGATACTCCAATTGAATTGACTACATTGGGAAATCATTGTCTATCCTCCTCCTTTACTGTCCTCCCTCTACTCCTTCTACTGGCATACCGTTATGTTCAGCTCATAGGATCTCCTGCTACTGTCCTCCCTTCTACTGGCATACCATTATGTACAGCTCATAGGATCTCCTGCTACTGTCCTCTCTTCCATTAACATACTGTAATGTTCAGCTCATAGGATCTCCTGTTACTGTCCTCTCTTCCACTGACATACTGGGATGTTCAGCTCATAGTGTCTCCTGTTACTGTTCTCTCTTCCATTAACATACTGTTATGTTCAGCTCATAGTGTCTCCTGTTACTGTCCTCTCTTCCACTGACATACTGTTATGTTCAGCTCATAGGATCTCCTGTTACTGTCCTCTCTTCCACTGACATACTGTTATGTTCAGCTCATAGTGTCTCCTGTTACTGTCCTCTCTTCCACTGACATACTGGGATGTTCACCTCATAGTGTCTCCTGTTACTGTCCTCTCTTCCACTGACATACTGTTATGTTCAGCTCATAGGATCCCCTGTTACTGTCCTCTCTTCCACTGACATACTGGTATGTTCAGCTCATAACTGTTCTCTTTCTTTCTGTCATCTGGTGGTCAAAGCAAGTGTGTAAACAGTCTGGACAACCCCTCCCTCTCAGTCGCTGCCTCTTCTCACTCCAGTTTCTGTTACCTCTCCCAGCTCTTACTGACACCTACCCATGAGCCCCCTCTCTTTCCATTTACTGAAACCAACATCCTCACCCTCTGAACACCGACCGACACCGGACGTCCATGGACATGGAAAAGCAGTTGAAATATGGTCAGTCCGCCCTGGCCTTGATTTTACCGTCCACAGACGTCGTTTTGGGGGCTGGTCCGGCCATAATTTCAACATCCACAACCTTGATTTGGCCCAAACATAGACGTCCATGATTGGTGGCTATTATTCTAATGACCAAATCTACAACCAATCATAGACGTTTATGTTTCACAAGTTTGGACAGTACAGTAAAGAGCATAGTTCAGTACATTACATTTCACTACAGTAGAGCAGACTAGAGTAGTATAATGTACTATACTGTACAATAAAAAAAGTAATGACAGCTAGCTAACGACCTCCTTTTCCACATGAAAAAGACGGAGAGTGACTTGCTAGCTATGTCAGCTAGCTAGCTGGGATTTTCTACAAGGAATCTGCCTCCCAAAAAAAGCTTCTCCCAAGTGGGTGTGACACCTACTCCCGTTGCCAATGCACTGCTGTTTGGATTCCACCTGGCGATCTGTTCACCGTCTGCCCTTCCCTGCACATGCACTGTTGAGGTGAGTGACTCTGAACTTACAATAACTAGCCCCAAGTTGTTAGTAACTGGAAGGTTGCAAGTTCAAACCCCCGAGCTGACAAGGTACAAATCTGTCGTTCCAGCCCTGAACAGGCAGTTAACCCACTGTTCCTAGGCCGTCATTGAAAATAAGAATTTGTTCTTAACTGACTTGCCTAGTTAAATAAAGGTAAAATAAATAAAAAAAATATTTATCACCTGTGCTTTGTGCTATTTGCCTCATGACTCCTGCGTGCTTTGTTGACTGTGAACTTGCTTGTTTACCCAACCGTGGGACAGTCTTTTTGTTCCCACACTCGGGACTCTGACTCTCTATTGGTTACGCAGACTCTTGGCCTGCCATCCTATTCTAACTTACTGTACTAAATTTACTGTACTATTCTAACCACCTCTCACCAGCTTTGTATTAATGTTACCTGATGAAATGAATGTACAATATGATCTTGTTGCCATCTAATGCAAATTCAAATGTTATGAAATCAACACTGAAGAGCTCTCCCTGTCCTCTGCCGTGCCCTGATTGTATTACTGCTGATTATATCTGGAAATGTGCATGTACAGTACACCCTCACCCATCTACTGTTGCTAGCCCCAATTCTGATATCTGCTTCATTGATTTCTGCTCTCATAAAAGCCTGGGTTTTCTGCACGTTAACACTAGAAGCTTATTACCTAAAATTGATCAATTGAGTGTGTGTGGGTTCACAGCTCCAATCTAGATGTGATGGTCATTACTGAGATGTGGTTAAGAAAGAATGTTTTGAAAACTGATGTTAACCTTTCTGGTAATAACCTTTTTCAGCAACACAGATCTTCCAAAGGTGGTGGAGTGGCAATCTTTACCAAGGAACACCTTCAGTGCTCGGTTGTCTCCACCAAGTCTGTCCCCAAACAATTTGATTTGCTGGTTTTACGCATTAAAAACGTTCAAATAACACTTTGTTGACTGTTGCTCGGTGTTATCGTCCACCATCAGCACCGGCCTGTACTCTAAATGCCCTAAGCGCTCTCCTTGTCCATTACATTAAGTCTGTATTTGTCCTGCTAGGTGACCTAAACTAGGACATGCTTAAACCACCTGACCAAGTCCTAGAGCAATGGGACTCCCTAAATATTTCTCAGATTATTACCAATCCCACAAGGTATGACTCGAAACACCCAGAAATGCTACTCTCCTTGATGTTATCCTTACAAATAATCCTGATAGGTATCCGTCTGTCTTTTTTTCTGTAATGACCCTAGGGATCACTGTTTTACAGCCTGTGTTCGTAATGGCTGCTCAGTGAAACGACCGGTCCTGACTTGTCATAGACGCTTGCTAAAAAACTTGAATGAGCAAGCCTTCCTTCATGATCTGGCCTCTGTAATTTGGTGTAGAATCAGCTTGATCCCCACTGTCGAAGACGCTTGGACCTTCTTTAAAAAAAATATATTTTCCAGTGGTACCGTTAACAAATACTTGCCCATAAAGAATATGAGAATTGAAAACAGGTTCGGTCCCTGGTCCGACTGTGATCTGGCAGAGTTATTCCACCTCAAGAATTCCATTTGGCAAATCGTCGCTCAGCACACGCATACTCAGGCTGACTGGCTCTCGTTCAGGCAGGTTAGAAATAAGTGCACTTGGGCTATCAGGAAGGCCAAAGTTAGTTACTTTAAGGAGCAGTTCACTCTCTGTGGGTCTAACCCCAATAAATTCTGGCAAATTAAAGACCTGGATAATAAACCCTCCTCCTCACAGCTGCCCATGTCCCTTAATGTTGATGATGTGGTTGTTACTGACAAGGAGCACATGGCTGAGCTCTTTAATCCCCACTTCATTAAGTCAGGATTCCCATTTGACTCTGCCATGCCTTCTTGCCCGTCCAAGATTTCCTCATCCCCCACCCCTTCTAACGTGACTGTCCCTGATGCTCCTCCCTCTTTTCCCCCTGCCCCGCTACAAAGTTTCTCCCTGCAGGCTGACCGTGGTGCTAAAGGATCTCCTTAAACTTGACCCCAGAGAAACATCTGGTTCAGATTGTTTAGACCTTTTCTTCTTTAAGGTAGATGCCCCTATCATCGCCAAGAACATATCTGACCTTTTTAGCCTCTCTCACCTCTCTGGGGAGGTTCCCATTGCTTGGAAGGCAGCCATGGTGCCTACTTTATTTCAAGGGGATCTAGCTGATCCTAACTATTATAGGCCAATTTCTATTTTGCCATGTTTATCAAAAGTGTTGGGAAAAACTTGTCAATAATCAACTGACTGGCTTTCTTGATGTCTATAGGATTCTATATGCTCAGGTTATGGATGTCACTGCAACCATTTACATTTACGTCATTTAGCAGACGCTCTTATCCAGAGCGACTTACAAATTGGTGCATTCACCTTATGACATCCAGTGGGACAGTCACTTAACAATAGTGCATCTAAAACTTAGGGGGGGGGTGGGGTGAGAGGGATTACTTATCCTATCCTAGGTATTCCTAGGTTGTAAATTATGTCACCAGTGTCCTTGATTCTAAGCTATGTTGTGCTGCTATTTTTATTGACTTGGCCAAATCTTTTAATACGGTAGACCATTCCATTCCTTTGGGCTGGCTATGGAGTATTGTTGTCTCTGAGGGGTCTTTGTCCTGGTGCGCTAACTACCTCTCTGTGTACCTATTCAGGATACATCACCATGAAGAGAATGACAATCATATCCATAATTATGCATTTCTGTGTAGTACACATCAGCGACCGATGATGTATTTCCATTGCCGTAAATCTGTTATCGGGTGTAAATCCACTTAACTTACTGTAGTTCAATAACCAATATATTACTGTATACAGTGCCTTCAGAAAGCATTCACACCCGTTGACTTTTTCCATATTTTGTGGTGTTGCAGCCTACATTTAAAATGGACTAAATATAGATTTTGTTTTTGTCAATAACCCATCATGTCAAAATGAAATAGTTTTTCTAAATGTTTACAAATTATTACAAAATGAAAAGCTGAAATGTCTTGAGTCAATAAGTATTCAAGCCCTTTGTTATGTCAAGCCTAAATAAGTTCTGGAGTGAACATGTGCTTAACAAGTCACATAATAAGTTGCATGGACTCGCTCTGTGTGCAATAACAGTGTTAACAATCTTTTTTTAATGACTACCTCCTCTCTGTACCCAACACTTAAAATAATCTGTAAGGTCCCTCAGTCGAGCAGTGAATTTCAAACACAGATTCAACCACAAAGACCAGGGAGGTTTTCCAATGCCTCACAAAGAAAAGCACCTATTGATAGATGGGGAAAATAAACAAAGCAGACATTGAATATCCCTTTCAGCATGGTGAAGTAATGAAGTAAACTTTGAATGGTGTAACAATACACCTGTAGTGGAATTACAGTCTGCTTACAGTCTCTCACACTTATCATACATGTTTTACCTGCTGCATAGACAGACAGGGTATTTGAGGTTTGCTCTTATAAGAATATTTTGAAGATAAATACACAACGCAGGGGATGACAGGACGAGAGGACTACACTTAATTGTCAATGGGGAATTGTCAACGGAAATAGTTGGTTGTCAGTTCAACAGCTGTTTAGAATGTGTTGAATGTCAGACCTGAAGTCAGAGCTACGTGTGCCATGTTTTCATTGGTCTATACATTGAGTCTGGAGCAGTATACTTGTTATTTGGCCATTGGCCCAGTTGTACTGCAAGGACTTCTGATTGGTCAACCTCAGGCTAGGATGGGGGGTTTATAAGTGGCATCATGTTTCTTTGTTCTGTGGAGAAAAGCTAAGGACAGGGAGACTGAACATCTATCACCCAGCCTAACATCTATGATTTGTCCTTCTCAAATAAATCTATTTTTCTCCCCAGATTTGCTTTGGAGGTAGTGTTATTGAAGAATAACATCAACTGCTAACACTCTCACAAGGTCAGCTCAGCGGGAGTGGAATTATTGGCTGAATACCCAGACTGTGGTTGCCAGGTGTTTTCTTCCTGAGCAGGCGGTCTCTGGGAGAAAACACTTTGCTGAGAAACAATGTATTTGGCTATCTTTGTGTAACAAGATTTGATAGTATAAACATGCTGAGGGGGAAATACCTCATCAGAAAGTGCTGTTTGTCTGTAATCTCTCCGCTGGCCTGAATAAACAAATGTATTTAAGCTTGATGTTGGGGTCCTTAGTGGTAATTTCCACAACACACCCAAAGATACAGACGTCCTTCCTAACTCAGTTGCCTGAGAGGAAGGAAACCACTCAGGGAATTCACCATGAGTGAATGTAAAACAGTTACAGAGTTTAATGGCTGTGATAGGAGAAAACTGAGGATCGACCAAGAACATTGGAGTTACTCCACAATGGCCTCATTGACAGGAGTGAAAAGGAAGCAAGCCTGTACAGATCAAAAATAATCCACAACATGCATCCTGTTTGCAACAAGGCACTGTACAGAACAAAAATAATCCACAACATGCATCCTGTTTGCAACAAGGCACTGTACAGAACAAAAATAATCCACAACATGCATCCTGTTTGCAACAAGGCACTGTACAGAACAAAAATAATCCACAACACGCATCCTGTTTGCAACAAGGCACTGTACAGAAACAAAAATAATCCACAACACGCATCCTGTTTGCAACAAGGCACTGTACAGAACAAAAATAATCCACAACATGCATCCTGTTTGCAACAAGGCACTGTACAGATCAAAAATAATCCACAACACGCATCCTGTTTGCAACAAGGCACTGTACAGAACAAAAATAATCAAAAACATGCATCTTGTTTGCAACAAGGAACTAAAGTAACACTGGAAAGAATTTGGCAAAGCAATCACTTTTTGTCCTGAATATAAAGTGTTATGTTTTGGGCAAATCCAATACAACACATTACTGAGTACCATTCTCCATATTGTCAAGGGTAGTGGCATCATGCTATGGGTATATACTTGTCATTTTTCAGGACTGGGGAGTTTTTCAGGATAAAAACTAAACGGAGCTAAGCACATGCATAATCCTTGAGGAAAACGTGGTTCAGTCTGCTTTCCACCAGACACTGGAAGATGAATTCTCTTTTTATCAGGACAATAACCTACTAACCTGTATTTGCAACCATTTAAAAAAACATGTTTTCACTTTGTCATGATGGAGTATTGTGTGTAGATGGGTGAGAAAAATATGAACTGAATCCATTAATTCAGGATGTAACACAGCAAAATGTGGAAAACTAATCAAGGGGTATGAATCTTTTCTAAAAGCACTGCATACTGTCTTCAGATTTCTCTCTCTCGTCACCTGTCTGTGAGGTTCCAGAGCTTCTCTCCTCGGTTTCCTCGTCAACTCTCCCACAGTCCGCACACTTCCCCGTACGGCCGACCTCTCTGTCCCCATCCCTACGTCTGTTCTCCGACAACTGCAGCCGCTTCTTCAGTGACTCGACCTGCTCCCGACTCCGGGACACCTCCTTGAGGAAGCTATCCTCCACCAGCCTGGTGATCTCGTACATAGCAGCCTTGAATACCGTCTCCATGACTCCGGAGAGCTGAGACTGGAAGGTTACGATGGCTTCAGACATCATAGCAAACTGTCTATGTGTAGCTAGCTACAGTTAAGAGTTGGTAACGTTTAGCTACTTTTGTTCAGGTGAGTCAGTGTTACGATCCAGTCTAGCAAAAGGCTAGGAAGCTATCTAGCTTACGTTAGCAGGCTAGCTACTGTCTCTCTCCATGGCGGTCCTAATACATTTTTTATCATATCGAGATTTAAGTTGTAGCATTTACTGTATATGAAGCTATTCGAATAAATATAAATACCAGAGGTATTGAGAGAAAACAAGGTTATGGTAGTTAGCTAACTAGCTACAGAGTCAACACAAAAAGCATCCACAAAACAACAGGACTTCCGGAAACAGACCTACGAATCGGGTAGTGGGACAATCTACATTGGAACGCTCCTTACTGGAGAGAGTAGACGACATTTATTTGAAGAAAAACTTTGTTTGTTCTTACGTTTACTGTAAATAATGTTCAAAATATAATATTGCTATTATTATCAAATCTGGATACTGATTAGTAGGCTATTTATCGTGGAAATTATTTACAGGAAATCTACACGGAAGCGATTCATCCCGCCCACCAGACCGTATATTATCTGGAAAAAACGATCAACCCCCATGCTCAGCAAGTGATTTCAACCTTTTGGTAATAACGATTTGAATCAATAATACATTATGGTGCAAAATATCACTTTATTGACTAGCAACACGGCTGGTAGTAGCATGTTAGCTAGCTAGCTAGCTATTTTTCTTTAGCAAGCTGGATACGACCCCAGACAACTGTTACATGGTGGACCTTGCAATTTGATTGTCTTCTTGAACCTTTGTTGCACTCTTTTACGCTGGACTGTCTTCGCCACTTGGTTGTTAGCGAGCTGGAGGAGCTGTCACTCTTGTTGGACAGAGAAACAGATACGCGATGTGTCAGTGATAGACATGGCATATTTCTACCCACTTATTCTGAATAACAGGGCTTTCTGAAGAGATTCACTTTAGGATCACACACACAGTCCTGCCTTGCTCCCACAAGCACAGATGTTTGGTGCAGATCCCACTGTGAATTGATCTGTAAAAAAGACACACAAGCAAGCAGTATGTCGGAGAACCTCGTCCTCACTTTCCAGACCCAGCTCTCGGGAGTCATGGAGACGGTCCTAAAGTCAGCCATATATGAGATCACCAGGCTGGTGGAGGACGGCTTCCTGGAGGAGGTGTCCCGAAGCCATGAGCAGGTCGAGTCGCTGAAGAAGAGGCTACAGTGGTCGGAGAACAGAGGAAGGGAGAGGGACAGAGAGGGAGGCCAGAGGGGGAAGTGTGCAGACTGTGGGAGAGCTGATGAGGAAGGTGGAAGCTCTGGAAACTCACAGACAGGTGAGGAGAGCCACATCTAAAGACAATATGGAGGAATCACTCTAAAGTGTGACTGATGTAATCTGTATTTTTCATACTTTGGTGATCAGGCAGTATTGGTTTAAGAAAGGAGTTAGTGGTATCTCAATAAGAGGCATCCTTTCCTTCATCTGCACTAATGCAAAAAAGACTCCACAGCATCCACAATGTTGCTCTCGCCTTTCCTTTTACATAAATAAAATGTTCTCTTTGTTTACCTGTGGAAAGGTGCGGAGATGGGGTGTGGCCTGAAGCAGGAGAAGGTACCAGGGGAGGAGTGGAGCAGCTGTGGGGGCGTGGCCAGGGAAACAGCCTTCCATGATCTGGAGGCTGAGGCCACCAGCCTTAGGAGAACCTCTGAGGTATCTAGGTGACTAAACACCTGTGAAGGGTGGAGGGTGCAGTGTTACAGGACATTCAGGTAGAAATATATTTCAGAAAACATATTAGAACAGATAGTCTGTCAGGAATAATTGGGCAACCTTTGTCAAACCTCTCCTCATATTTGAACTGTTCCAAAACTAAAACACTTGATTCAACTTGTCAACGAATCATCAAGCCCTTCACTACTCTAATCAGGTATGCTAGTTCAGGGTTACGACAAAGTTGTGAGATGTCTGGGGGTCCCTGAGGAGAGTTCTGAATAGAGAACCATCATGTCAGCTCTATTCAGTCACTGTCAGTTTATCAATCATTTAGTTAGAATCGACTCATTCATTTGCTCTTCCAGTCCACAGAGGTCACAGGTCAGAAGCTGGACAGCCTGCTGAAAGAGGAGCCTCTCCACAACACTGAGCTACAGGAGAGATGGGGTGTCTGCCTGGACGGTGAGTTGTTTACAACAAACATAACATAGACAAACATAACATTGCCTACCTTTAGGTTTAAGAGAATGATAAGAAGAGTAACTGATAATCTGCTGTGTCATTCCAAATGTATTCATTATTACACATGTAAAGTAAACTTGAAGCTGTAAGTACACATTTAACATTAGTTACTCTACTACTGTTTCTACTAGTTCTAATGTCTTAAATATTAATGCTTCTAATGCCTCATGTCCCCTGTGTTTTCAGGTGCCGATGGTTCAGACGTCTCGGGGCCCAGTAAGAGTTTCAGTGAGCAGGAGCTGCAGCAGTGCCAGGCTGACTGGGGATCCGGTCTAGACCAGGGGCCTGAACAACCAGGCCCAGAGGGAAACCCAGGGGACCCCAGCCAACCTCTCTTCCAACCCCGTTACAGCATGGAGGATCTGGGGGGTGGCTTTGAGAAATCTGGTTACGGCGGTGCTGGTGGTGGAGGAGGCCATCGTCTAGATGTGGAAGGGCTGGACAGGCTTCCTGGTTCTCCGTCTCATCTGGGTGCGCTGAGCTACGGAGCTGTGGGTCACTACCAGGTGGACCTGAGGAGGTCTGAGGGGGGAGACCATCACCATCGCTCCCACATGCCTGGGCCCCATCGGAGCCGGAGGGAGCAGGTGGCGTCGCCAACGCCACCCCCACACCCAGAGGTGGGTGTCCGGAACTGCCTGTTGATCAACGAGGAGGGTTACCTGCAGGACTCCAGTGTCTTGTACCCTGAACACGGTGTCCCAGAGTCAGGTAGCAGAGCCGGCCACAGGGGGCTAACCTCCATCCACTCTGGAAGCTCAGCCCACAACAACAACACAGAGAGCCTGTATGGTGCCCCTGACAACTTTGGACTCTCTCTAAACCTCAGAGATCGTTCACAAGAGCAGGTAACAGAAGGAGGAGTAATGGGAGGAGGGGGGAAGCGTCACGCCTGCAATCAATGCACCATGACATTCTCAGACTCTGGCTCCCTTGAGGCCCACAAGCAGACACACAAAACAGGTAGAGTCTCAGGGTCAGGATCTGGGCCTCCGTACTCCTGCACCAAGTGTGGTAAGTCCTTCACCCAGGCTTGCAACCTCAAGGTCCACCAGCGGGTCCACCAGGCAGAGGGACTCCACCTCTGCAGCCACTGCTCCAAGGGCTTCACCTCCTTCTCCGACCTGAAGAGGCACAAGTGCATTCAGACAACAGACAAGCCCTACTGCTGCTCCATCTGTGGGAACAAATTCAGTCGGCTCTGGAACCTCAAGCTGCACCGGCGCGTTCACACACAGGAGAAACCCCACCGCTGCACTATGTGTGACAAGAGCTTCGCTAGGGCAGACAATTTGAAGGTGCACCAGCGCACCCACACTGGGGAGAGACCGTACTGCTGCGCTGTGTGTGGACTCAGCTTCAAACAACTAAACCACCTGAAGTGGCACCAGCGCAAACACAGGCTGGATCTCCTGGCCTGAGCAGTGGTCTATAATTATTATTTTTTTTTAAATTGTTTTTAAATAAGGACATAAAATATATGAACTGTTGGAAATCTAACCATGTGTTGAATATGAATTAATGTCTTACATTATGGACTGTCTATAAATTGTCTGTTATAATGATCATGCGTAACCTATGAAACATTTGAATGATGGGACATTCATATGCTCGTGGGAAGTCGTAAGTCTGACATGATTGTGTTCAAGTGCATTTGAAGTCAGACCAATTCTTTAACCAATAAGATTTTTGCTAGCTTGTTTTCTAGCTAATGTTGCTCATAATAAAGTTATCTAGTTTGCTTAACATTGACAGTATGGTAAAACTAGCTACATTATCCAAATTGATAAGTTTTTAATTGTCAAAATTGGATTTGTTGTCAAGTTTTGGTTGAAAAGGTATAAGTGGTTTCCCAGTTGTAATTACGACTTAGAGGGTTGTTCAAGTGAAACTTCCCAGTCCAGCCCAGATTTTTGCATACAAATAAAACAAAATAAAACACATTTTAAAGCAACTAGTTTCATCCCGCAGAACATAAAAACCAAGGCGTGAGACATGAACACAGTACACCTATATTTAAACTTGTTTTTAGGCTTCTAACTTTCCTAATAAAAAAATAATAATTTAAAAAATTAGGACAAAAAAACAGAATATGTTTCAAAAACAATTATTCAAGTCTCAATTCAAATTCCCTGTGCTCAAGAATGCCAAGGTAACCTGTCTAAATGACTATCATCCTGTAGTACTCACATCTGTAGCCTAAAATGCTTTGAAAGCCTGGTCATGGCTCACATCAACGCCATCATCCCAGACGACCTGCACCCACTCCAATTTGCATACAGCCCCAACACTTGGACAAAAGGAACAGCAACAGTACATGAGAATGCTTTTCATTGGCTAAAGCTCAGCATTCAACGCCATAGTGCCCTCCAAGCTCATCACTAAGCTAAGGACCCTGGGACTGAACCATGGACTGAAGACCTCCCTCTGCAACTAGATCCTGGTCTTCGTGACGTGAAGCCCCCAGGTAGTGAGGGTAGGCAATAACACACCCGCCACACTAACCATCAACACGGGCCTTTCAGGGATGCGTGCTTAGTCCCCTCCTATACTCTGTTCACCCACAATGCCTGGCCACGCACAACTCCAACATCATCGTTTAGTTTGCCGACAACACGATGGTGGTAGGCCTGATCACCGATGACGATCAGACAGCCTTTAGGGAGAAGATCAGAGACCTGGCAGTTTGGTGCCAGGACAACAATAAGACAAAGGAGCTGATTGTGGATTACAGGAAATCGAGGGCCGAGCACGCACCCATTCACATTGACGGGGCTGTAGTGGGTCGAGAGCTGCAAGTTCCTCGGTGTCCACATCAGCAAATTATTTTGGTGGCAGGTAGCCTAGTGGTTAGATCATTGGGCCAGTAACTGAAAGGTTGCTGGATCGAATCCCTGAGCTGACAAAGAAAAAATCTGTAGTTCTCCCCCTGAACAAGGCAGTTAACCAACTGTTCCCTGGTAGGCTGTCATTGTAAATAAGAATATGTGATTAACTGACTTGCCTAGTTAAATAAAGGTAAATAAAAAAATATCATGGTCCCAACACAGTTGTGAATTACTTTTATTATTATGTTTTACTTTTCTATCATTTCTGTATTTTCTTTCTCTCTGCATTGTTAGGAAGGGCCCGTAAGTAAGCATTTCACTGTTAGTCCACACCTGTTGTTTATGAAGCATGTGACAAATAAAATTTGAATTCAAAATTGTTCTTGTCTTTTCTTTTGTGCACTTTGCTACGTCATTCTCATAATTATTCCAAACAACAAAATCACCCCAAATGTTTACACAACAAAAGCTTTACATTTTAGTAATTTAGCAGATGCTCTTATCCAAAGTGACTTACAGTGGCTTGCGAAAGTATTCACCCCTATTGGCATTTTTCCTATATTGTTGCCTTACAACCTGGAATTAAAATAGATTTTGGAGGGGTTTGTATCATTTGATTTACACAACATGCTTACCACTTTGAAGATGAAAAATATGTTTTCTTGTGAATCAAACAAGAAAAAATACACAAAAAAACTGAAAACTTGAGCATGCATAAGTATTCACCCCCCCCAAAGTCAATACTTTGTAGAGCCACCTTTTGCAGCAATTACAGCTGCAAGTCTCTTGGGGTATGTCTCCATAAGCTTGGCACATCTAGCCAATGGATGGGTTCCGCTGGTGGTCAGCAATCTTTGTCATACCACAGATTCTCAATTGGATTGAGGTCTGGTCTTTGACCAGGCTAGTCCAAGACATTTAAATGTTTCCCCTTAAACCACTTGAGTGTTGGTTTAGCAGTATGCTTAGGGTCATTGTCCTGCTGGAAGATGAACCTCCATCCCAGTCTAAAATCTCTTGAAGACTGAAACAGGTTTCCCCTCAAAAATCCACTGTATTTAGCACCATCCATCATTCCTTCAATTCTGACCAGTTTCCCAGTCCCTGCCATTGAAAGAGATCCCCAAATCATGATGCTGCCACCACAATGCTTCTGTCATGTTTTGTCTTAGATTGTCTTGTCATTTTGCGTTTCCCTCTGTTCATTTTCCCCCTGCTGGTCTTTTTAGGTTCGTTCCCCTTTTTCTCTCTCTCTTCTCTCTATCGTTCCGTTCCTGCTCCCAGCTGTTCCTATTCCCCTAATCAATCATTTAGTCTTCCCACACCTGTTCCTTATCTTTTCCCCTGATTAGAGTCCCTATTTCTTCCCTTGTTTTCCGTTCCTGTCCTGTCGGATCCTTGTCTATTGTTCACCGTGCTGTGTCTGTGTATCGCCCTGTCGTGTCGTGTCGTGTCGTGTTTCCCTCAGATGCTGCGTGGAGAGCAGGTGTCTGAGTCTGCTAGGTTCAAGTGCCTTCCCGAGGCAACCTGCAGTTCTTGATCGAGTCTCCAGTCTGTTCTCGTCATTACGAGTGGAATTATGTCTTATGTTTGTAGAATTACTTTACTGGATTAAAGACTCTGTTTTCGCCAAGTCGCTTTTGGGTCCTCATTCAACTGCATGACAGAAGGATCTGACCAAAGAATGGACCCAGCGACTACAGACGTTCGTAACACTGCCGTCGAGATCCAAGGAGCCATGCTCGGCAGACACGAGCAGGAATTGTCTGCTGCTCGCCATGCCGTGGAGAACCTGTCCGCTCAGGTTTCCGACCTCTCTGGACAGTTCCAGAGTCTTCGTCTCGTGCCACCTGTTACTTCCTGGCCTGCCGAGCCTCCGGAACCTAGGGTTAATAACCCACCTTGCTACTCCGGGCAGCCCACGGAGTGCCGCTCCTTTCTCACCCAGTGTGATATTGTGTTCTCTCTCCAACCCAACACATACTCTAGCGAGAGAGCTCGGGTTGCTTACGTCATTTCACTCCTTACTGGCCGGGCTCGAGAGTGGGGCACAGCTATCTGGGAGGCAAGGGCTGATTGTTCAAACAATTACCAGAACTTTAAAGAGGAGATGATTCGGGTTTTTGACCGTTCAGTTTTTGGTAGGGAGGCTTCTAGGGCCCTGGCTTCCCTATGCCAAGGTGATCGATCCATAACGGATTACTCTATAGAGTTTCGCACTCTTGCTGCCTCTAGTGACTGGAACGAGCCGGCGCTGCTCGCTCGTTTTCTGGAGGGACTCCACGCAGTGGTCAAAGATGAGATTCTCTCTCGGGAGGTTCCTTCCAGTGTGGACTCTTTGATTGCTCTCGCCATCCGCATAGAACGACGGGTAGATCTTCGTCACCAAGCTCGTGGAAGAGAGCTCGCGTCAACGGTGTTTCCCTGCTCCGCATCGCAACCATCTCCCTCCTCTGGCTCAGAGACTGAGCCCATGCAGCTGGGAGGTATTCGCATCTCGACTAAGGAGAGGGAACGGAGGATCACCAACCGCCTGTGCCTCTATTGCGGATTTGATGGACATTTTGTCAATTCATGTCCAGTAAAGGCCAGAGCTCATCAGTAAGCGGAGGGCTACTGGTGAGCGCTACTACTCAGGTCTCTTCATCTAGATCCTGTACTACTATGTCGGTCCATTTACGCTGGACCGGTTCGGGTGCTACATGCAGTGCCTTGATTGACTCAGGGGCTGAGGGTTGTTTCATGGACGAAGCATGGGCTCGGAAACATGACATTCCTTTCAGACAGTTAGACAAGCCTACGCCCATGTTTGCCTTAGATGGTAGTCATCTTCCCAGTATCAGATTTGAGACACTACCTTTAACTCTCACAGTATCTGGTAACCACAGTGAGACTATTTCTTTTTGATTTTTCGTTCACCTTTTACACCTGTTGTTTTGGGTCATCCCTGGCTAGTATGTCATAATCCTTCTATTAATTGGTCTAGTAATTCTATCCTATCCTGGAACGTTTCTTGTCATGTGAAATGTTTAATGTCTGCCATCCCTCCCATTTCTTCTGTCCCCACTTCTCAGGAGGAACCTGGCGATTTGACAGGAGTGCCGGAGGAATATCATGATCTGCGCACGGTCTTCAGTCGGTCCCGAGCCAACTCCCTTCCTCCTCACCGGTCGTATGATTGTAGTATTGATCTCCTTCCGGGGACCACTCCTCCTCGGGGTAGACTATACTCTCTGTCGGCTCCCGAACGTAAGGCTCTCGAGGATTATTTATCTGTGTCTCTTGACGCCGGTACCATAGTGCCTTCTTCCTCTCCGGCCGGGGCGGGGTTCTTTTTGTTAAGAAAAAGGACGGTACTCTGCGCCCTGCGTGGATTATCGAGGGCTGAATGACATAACGGTTAAGAATCGTTATCCGCTTCCCCTTATGTCATCAGCCTTCGAGATTCTGCAGGGAGCCAGGTGCTTTACTAAGTTGGACCTTCGTAACGCTTACCATCTCGTGCGCATCAGAGAGGGGGACGAGTGGAAAACGGCGTTTAACACTCCGTTAGGGCATTTTGAGTACCGGGTTCTGCCGTTTGGTCTCGCCAATGCGCCAGCTGTTTTTCAGGCATTAGTTAATGATGTTCTGAGAGACATGCTGAACGTCTTTGTTTTTGTCTATCTTGACGATATCCTGGTTTTTTCACCGTCACTCGAGAGTCATGTTCAGCACGTTCGACGTGTTCTACAGCGCCTTTTAGAGAATTGTCTCTACGTGAAGGCTGAGAAGTGCTCTTTTCATGTCTCCTCCGTTACTTTTCTCGGTTCCGTTATTTCCGCTGAAGGCATTCAGATGGATTCCGCTAAGGTCCAAGCTGTCAGTGATTGGCCCGTTCCAAGGTCACGTGTCGAGTTGCAGCGCTTTTTAGGTTTCGCTAATTTCTATCGGCGTTTCATTCGTAATTTCGGTCAAGTTGCTGCCCCTCTCACAGCTCTTACTTCTGTCAAGACGTGTTTTAAGTGGTCCGGTTCCGCCCAGGGAGCTTTTGATCTTCTAAAAGAACGTTTTACGTCCGCTCCTATCCTCGTTACTCCTGACGTCACTAGACAATTCATTGTCGAGGTTGACGCTTCAGAGGTAGGCGTGGGAGCCATTCTATCCCAGCGCTTCCAGTCTGACGATAAGGTTCATCCTTGCGCTTATTTTTCTCATCGCCTGTCGCCATCTGAACGCAACTATTATGTGGGTAAATCAAGAACTGCTCGCCATCCGCTTAGCCCTAGGCGAATGGCGACAGTGGTTGGAGGGGGCGACCGTTCCTTTTGTCGTTTGGACAGACCATAAGAACCTTGAGTACATCCGTTCTGCCAAACGACTTAATGCCCGTCAAGCTCGTTGGGCGTTGTTTTTCGCTCGTTTCGAGTTTGTGATTTCTTACCGTCCGGGTAGCAAAAACACCAAGCCTGATGCCTTATCCCGTCTGTTTAGTTCTTCTGTGGCTTCTACTGATCCCGAGGGGATTCTTCCTTATGGGCGTGTTGTCGGGTTGACAGTCTGGGGAATTGAAAGACAGGTTAAGCAAGCACTCACGCACACTGCGTCGCCGCGCGCTTGTCCTAGTAACCTCCTTTTCGTTCCTGTTTCCACTCGTCTGGCTGTTCTTCAGTGGGCTCACTCTGCCAAGTTAGCTGGTCATCCCGGTGTTCGAGGCACTCTTGCGTCTATTCGCCAGCGCTTTTGGTGGCCGACTCAGGAGCGTGACACGCGCCGCTTCGTGGCTGCTTGTTCGGACTGCGCGCAGACTAAGTCGGGTAACTCTCCTCCTGCCGGTCGTCTCAGACCGCTCCCCATTCCTTCTCGACCATGGTCTCACATCGCCCTAGACTTCATTACCGGTCTGCCTTTGTCTGCGGGGAAGACTGTGATTCTTACGGTTGTCGATAGGTTCTCTAAGGCGGCACATTTCATTCCCTCGCTAAACTTCCTTCCGCTAAGGAGACGGCACAAATCATCATCGAGAATGTGTTCAGAATTCATGGCCTCCCGTTAGACGCCGTTTCAGACAGAGGCCCGCAATTCACGTCACAGTTTTGGAGGGAGTTCTGTCGTTTGATTGGTGCGTCCGTCAGTCTCTCTTCCGGGTTTCATCCCCAGTCTAACGGTCAAGCAGAGAGGGCCAATCAGACGATTGGTCGCATACTACGCAGCCTTTCTTTCAGAAACCCTGCGTCTTGGGCAGAACAGCTCCCCTGGGCAGAATACGCTCACAACTCGCTTCCTTCGTCTGCTACCGGGTTATCTCCGTTTCAGAGTAGTCTGGGTTACCAGCCTCCTCTGTTCTCTTCCCAGCTTGCCGAGTCCAGCGTTCCCCGCTCAAGCGTTTGTCCAACGTTGTGAGCGCACCTGGAGGAGGGTGAGGTCTGCACTTTGCCGTTACAGGGCACAGACTGTGAGAGCCGCCAATAAACGCAGGATTAAGAGTCCTAGGTATTGTTGCGGCCAGAGAGTGTGGCTTTCCACTCGCAACCTTCCTCTTACGACAGCTTCTCGTAAGTTGACTCCGCGGTTCATTGGTCCGTTCCGTGTCTCCCAGGTCGTCAATCCTGTCGCTGTGCGACTGCTTCTTCCGCGACATCTTCGTCGCGTCCATCCTGTCTTCCATGTCTCCTGTGTCAAGCCCTTTCTTCGCACCCCCGTTCGTCTTCCCTCCCCCCTCCCGTCCTTGTCGAGAGCGCACCTATTTACAAGGTACGTAGGATCATGGACATGCGTTCGGGGACGGGGTCACCAATACTTAGTGGATTGGGAGGGTTACGGTCCTGAGGAGAGGAGTTGGGTTCCGTCTCGGACGTGCTGGACCGTTCACTCATTGATGATTTCCTCCGTTGCCGCCAGGATTCCTCCTCGAGTGCGCCAGGAGGCGCTCGGTGAGTGGGGGGTACTGTCATGTTTTGTCTTAGATTGTCTTGTCATTTTGCGTTTCCCTCTGTTCATTTTCCCCTGCTGGTCTTTTTTTTAGGTTCGTTCCCTTTTTCTCTCTCCCTTCCTCTCTCTCTTCTCTCTATCGTTCCGTTCCTGCTCCCAGCTGTTCCTATTCCCCTAATCAATCATTTAGTCTTCCCACACCTGTTCCTTATCTTTTCCCCTGATTAGAGTCCCTATTTCTTCCCTTGTTTTCCGTTCCTGTCCTGTCGGATCCTTGTCTATTGTTCACCGTGCTGTGTCTGTGTATCGTCGTGTCGTGTCGTGTTTCCCTCAGATGCTGCGTGGAGAGCAGGTGTCTGAGTCTGCTAGGTTGAAGTGCCTTCCCGAGGCAACCTGCAGTTCTTGATCGAGTCTCCAGTCTGTTCTCGTCATTACGAGTGGAATTATGTCTTATGTTTGTAGAATTACTTTACTGGATTAAAGACTCTGTTTTTGCCAAGTCGCTTTTGGGTCCTCATTCAACTGCATGACAGCTTCACTGTGGGGATGGTATTCTCGGGGTGATGAGAGGTGTTGGATTTGCGCTAGACATAGCATTTTCCTTGATGGCCAAAAAGCTTCCACATGCCTTTTGGCAAACACCAAAAGTGTTTGCTTATTTTTTTCTTTAAGCAATTACTTTTTTATGGCCACTCTTCCATAAAGCCCAGCTCTCTGGAGTGTATGGCTTAAAGTGGTCCAATGGACAGATACTCCAATCTCCGCTGTGGAGCTTTGCATCTCATTCAGGATTATTTTTGGTCTCTTTGTTGCTCTCTGATTAATTTTCTACTAGCCTGATCTGTGAGTTTTGGTGGGCAACACTCTCTTGGCAGGTTTGTTGCAATGCCATATTCTTTAAAATGTTTAACAATGGATTTAATGGTGCTCCATGGGTTTTTCAAAGTTTCTGATATTTTATATTAACCCAACCCTGAGCTGTACTTCTCCACAACTTTGTCCCTAACCTGTTTGGAGAGCTCCTTGGTCTTCATGGTGCCGCTTGCTTGATGGTTCCCCTTGATTAAGGGTGTTGCAGACTCTGGGGCCATTCAGAACAGGTGTATATATACTGAGATCATGTGACACTTAGATTGCACGCAGATGGACTTTAACTAATTATGTGACTTCTGAAGGTAATTGGTTGCACCAGATCTTATTTAGGAGTGTCATAGCATCGGGGGTGAATACATATGCAGCACGCACCACTTTTCCCTTCTATTTTTTGTCAATTTTTTTTAACCAAATCTTTTTTTAAATTTCACTTCACCAGTTTGGTCTATTTTGTGTATGTCCATTACATGAAATCCCAATAAAAATCAATTTAAAATTACAGGTTGTAATGCAAAATAATAGGAAAATTGCCAAGGGGCATGAATACTTTTGCAAGGCACTGTATAGGAGCAATAAGGGTTAAGTGTCTTGCCCAAGGTCACATCGACAGACTTTTCACCTAGCTCCGTGATTCAAACCAGCAACCTTTCGGGTTATTGGGTCAACACACTTAACTGCTATGCTACCTACCTATAGGCTACCTGACGCTTTGATACTTGTAATCAATCAATACATAAAACTATCATGACTCAAGGCGAAACCCCGATGCAGACACAGGAGGCAGATGGTTGGAGTCTTCCAATGTTTATTAATCCAAAAGTAGTAGGCAAGAGAATGGTCGTGGACAGGCAAAAAATGGTCGAGTCCAGGAGGTACAGGGTGGCAGACAGGCAGACAGGCTCGTGGTCAAGGCAGGCAGAAAGGTCAGGCAGGTGGGTACAGAGTCCAAAAACATGCAAGGGTCAAAACCGGGAGGACTAGAAAAAGGAGAAATAGTAGCGGTACTGGCGGTACTGCCATGCCTGCTGGAACGGCAACTACATCAGTTGTGATTGGCGGTACTGCCATGCCTGCTGGAACGGCAACTACATCAGTTGTGATTGGCGGTACTGCCATGCCTGCTGGAACGGCAACTACATCAGTTGTGATTGGCGGTACTGCCATGCCTGCTGGAACGACAACTACATCAGTTGTGATTGGCGGTACTGCCATGCCTGCTGGAATGTCAGCGGGAGGACATGAAGCCGGAGCGAGGGATGGCAGTGATAATGAAGGGGGTAGGTCGAGGGCTGGCGGTGATAATGAAGGGGGTAGGTCGAGGGATGGCGGTGATAATGAAGGGGGTAGGTCGAGGGATGGCGGTGATAATGAAGGGGGTAGGTCGAGGGATGGCGGTGATAATGAAGGGGGTAGGTCGAGGGATGGCGGTGATAATGAAGGGGGTAGGTCGAGGGATGGCGGTGATAATGAAGGGGGTAGGTCGAGGGATGGCGGTGATAATGAAGGGGGTAGGTCGAGGGCTGGAGGGAGACCATTTAGACCCGTCTCAAATCAAATCAAATCATATTTGTCACATACACGTGGTTAGCAGATGTTAATGTGAGTGTCGCGAAATGCTTGTGCTTCTAATGCAGTAATATCTAACAAGTAATCTAACCTAACAATTTCACAACAACTATCTTATACACACACAAGGGTAAAGGAATGAATAAGAATATGTACATAAAAATATATGAATGAGTGATGGCCGAACGGCATAGGCAAGATGCAGTATATGGTATAGAGTACAGTATATACATATGAGATGAGTAATGTAGGGTATGCAAATATTATATAAAGTGGCATTGTTTAAAGTGGCTAGTGATACATTTATTACATCAATTTTTCATTAATAAAGTGGCTAGAGATGAGTCAGTATGTTGGCAGCAGCCACTCAATGTTAGTGATGGCTGTTAAACATTCTGATGGCCTTGATATAGAAGCTGTTTTTCAGTCTCTAGGTCCCAGCTTTGATGCACCTGTACTGACCTCGCCTTCTGGATGATAGCGGGGGTGAACAGGCAGTGGCTCAGGTGGTTGTTGTCCTTGATGATCTTTTTGGCCTTCCTGTGACATCGGGTGGTGTAGGTATCCTGGAGGGCAGGTAGTTTGCCCCCGGTGATGCATTGTGCAGACCTCACTACCCTCTGGAGAGCCTTACGGTTGTGGGCCGAACCAGGAGGTGATGCAGCCCGACAGGATGCTCTCGATTGTGCATCTGTAAATGTTTGTGAGTGTTTTTGGTGACAAGCCGAATTTCAAAAGCCTCCTGAGGTTGAAGAGGTGCTGCTGCGCCTTCTTCACCACGCTGTCTGTCTTGGTGGACCATTTCAGTTTGTCCGGGATGTGTACGCCGAGGAACTTAAAACTTTCCACCTTCTCCACTACTGTCCCGTCGATGTGGATAGGGGGATGCTCCCTCTGCTGTTTCCTGAAGTTCACGATCATCTCCTTTGTTTTGTTGACATTGAGTGTGATGTTATTTTCCTGACACCACACTCCGAGGGCCCTCACCTCCTCCCTGTCGGCCGTCTCGTCGTTGTTGGTAATCAAGCCTACCACTGTAGTGTCGTCTGCAAACTACAATCATGGGTGAACAGGGAGTACAGGAGAGGGCTGAGAACACACCCTTGTGGGGCCCCAGTGTTGAGGATCAGCGGGGTGTGGATGTTGTTACCTACCCTCACCACCTGGGTGCGGCCTGTCGGGAATTCCGGGACCCAGTTGCACAGGGCGGGGTCGAGACCCAGGGTCTCAAGCTTGATGACGAGTTTGGAGGGTACTATGGTGTTAAATGCTGAGCTGTAGTCGATGAACAGTATTCTTACGTAGGTATTCCTCTTGTCCAGATGGGTTCGGGCAGTGTGCAGTGTGATTGCGTCGTCTGTGGACCTATTGCGGCGGTAAACAAATAGGAGTGGGTCTAGGGTGTCTGGTAGGGTGGAGCTGATATGGTCCTTGACTAGTCTCCAAGCACTACATGATGACGGATGTGAGTGCTACAGGGCGATGGTCTCCTGGACATGGGGTGGTGGAAGTGACCTTGAACAGGTGAGGCTGTGGGTGAGGAGGGGTGGCAGGAGAAGGGTTCATGTTTACCCCCATAGCCTGGCGAGGGCTGGTGCGGCATCGGCAGGAGTGGCATGGGCTGAGGCTTGAAGTGGAAGCAACGTGAAGGCTGGGGCTGTACGACCAGGGGCGCAGTGGGGTGGAAGGCAGAAATGGTGCAAGCACTGCAAGAAAGTCCCTGGAGTGACACAGTGCCTGCTGTGATTGGTAAAGATTTCACAGTGCAGCCCTTGACCCCACCCCTAAAGCACCAGTTAGATGTCAATGTCATCACTCAGGCAGAATCTGCAGCATGGCACAGAGAAAATATGGATATTCAGAACTTCTTCTGAAAGAGGGGCAAAAAAAGGGAACAGGTTGAGGCATTAGTGATTGAGGTGGAGAGGGCAGAACAGCCAGAAAGTCAAAGAGCCGCAGCAGTTACGCCTCGTTCACAACGGAGTGAAAACACAACGCCCCCTGGTGGTTCAAGGTTCCATTGCGAAACGTCAGTCAAACAACAGGATTTTTACCAAAACAGAGAAGATGAAAATATGTGGTTTTCGGTGATGGCTTTATGAGACAGCTAGCAACGTGTTAACAATTACCCATTTGAGTGAGTACTATTTTAATAGTAATGTTAAATAATACACATTGGGGCCTCCCGAGTGGCACATTGGTCTACGGCGTCTCTACAGACCCGGGTTCGATCACAGGCTGTGTCACAGCCGGGCCGTGACCGGGAGAAGCATGAGGCGCACAATTGGCCCAGCATCGTCCGGGTTAGTGGAGAGTTTGGCCTGCTGGGATTACCTTGTCCCATCGCGCTATACTGACTCCTTGTGGCAGGCCGGGCGCCTGCAAGCTGACTTCGGTTTTCAGCTGGACGGTGTTTCCTCCGACACATTGGTGCGTCTGGCTTCCGGGTTAAGCGAGAAGTGTATCAAGAAGCAGTGCGGCTTAGCAGTGTTGCGATTCGGAGGAGAGATGGCTCTCTACCTTCACCTATCCCAAGTCAGTAGGGGAATTGCAGCGATGAACCAAGACTGTAACTACCAATTGGATACCACGAAATTGAAGATAAACGGGGATAAAAGTACAACAATAAAAAATACACATTGGCTGTTAAGACAATTAGAATAGTAATGTTAAATAATACACATTGGCTGGTAAGACAATTAGAATAGTAATGTTAAATAATACACATTGGCTGTTAAGACAATTAGAATAGTAATGTTAAATAATACACATTGGCTGTTAAGACAATTAGAATAGTAATGTTAAATAATACACATTGGCTGGTAAGACAATTAGAATAGTAATGTTAAATAATACACATTGGCTGTTAAGACAATTAGAATAGTAATGTTAAATAATACACATTGGCTGGTAAGACAATTAGAATAGTAATGTTAAATAATACACATTGGCTGTTAAGACAATTAGAATAGTAATGTTAAATAATACACATTGGCTGTTAAGACGATTAGAATAGTAATGTTAAATAATACACATTGGCTGTTAAGACAATTAGAATAGTAATGTTAAATAATACACATTGGCTGTTAAGACAATTAGAATAGTAATGTTAAATAATACACATTGGCTGTTAAGACAATTAGAATAGTAATGTTAAATAATACACATTGGCTGTTAAGACAATTAGAATAGTAATGTTAAATAATACACATTGGCTGTTAAGACAATTAGAATAGTAATGTTAAATAATACACATTGGCTGTTAAGACAATTAGAATAGTAATGTTAAATAATACACATTGGCTGTCAAGACAATTAGAATAGTAATGTTAAATAATACACATTGGCTGTTAAGACAATTAGCATAGTAATGTTAAATAATACACATTGGCTGGTAAGATAATTATATTAAATGACTGTTGCCTCCTGTTCAATTTTATTGTGATGGTAATAACGTTTTTTTAAGTGGAGGTCGCTAGCTGCAATACTATCTTCAACCGAGCCTAGCTTTCAGCTAGCTAGCGAACTGCTTTACTTGTAGTAATGTTGGAGAAACATGTTGGGGAAAAGTAAGTCATCAAAACATGTTTTATTATCACCTGAAACAATTCTTATTTATTTATCCTGTTCAAATGAAAAGGTGATATTTTGCAGTGTATCAAAATAAATGCAATCTCTGACGAGAAACAGGCTCTCCCCATCTTGCATTACAAACACGACATTTGTTAGTTCAGTAGGGAGAAGATGGCATACTGCGTAATGAAATATGTCATGATGTGAACGGGGCATTATGCCACTTGCTAGTCCTAATAACCAAAGCTGAAGGTATCTCTAGACTAACATATGGTGCTCTATCTTTATATCTTGACCGTAAAATAAGCAAGGAGATAGACCAGATGCTTTTCAACTTTCTTTGGAGAAACCATACCCATTACATTAGGAAAACTGTTGTAATGAACACTTATGAGAATGGTGGACTGAATTTTCTGGATTTTACTACTTTAAATAATACTTTCAAGATCAATTGGATAAAACAATTCCTAAGAAGACCCACTTCTATCTGGAATTTTATTCCTCATCATGTCTTCTCTACTTTTGGTGGCCTTAACTTCATGTTGTTTTGCAATTATAATATTGACAATGTTCCAGTTAAACTTCCTGCTTTTTATCGGCAGGTTTTCTTGTCATGGTCCTTAATTTATAAACACAATTTTTCTCCACACAGATATTATATATGGAATAATCGGGATATATTGTATAAAAATACCTCTCTGTTTTTAGAATATTGGTTCAGAAATAATATCCTATTGGTGAGCCAACTGGTAAATGCAGAGGGTCTTTTACTCAGTTATAAAGAATTCTTATGACTTTACAAGGTCCCTGTAACACCTAAAGATTTTGCACTTGTTTTAGATGCCATTCCCTCAGGTGTTGCTATGTTATTCAGGAACATGTCAAGACCTGACCCTCAGAGCCTACCTTCTATTGACCCTGTTGACTCATCAGTAGGAAAGATTTGTTTATCTTTTGGTCCATTCAACAACAGAGCAATACGATCCTTGTTTCAGCAGGATGTTGTATCTATACCTTATGTCATGCCTTATTGGAATGGATTTATTGATAATATCTGTTGGGAAAAAGTTTGGATGTTGCCACAAACATACCTACTTGTTTACAAAATTAAGGATGTTTCCTTTAAAATTATTCATAAATATTATCCTGCCAACCACTATATGAAGAAGTTTAAGGAAAACATAAACTCAAATTGCTCCTTTTGTAATGACCACCCAGAAACAGTTGTGCATCTTTTTTGACATTGTATGCATGTAAGAAAACTGGCAAGACATCAGTAGGTTTATAATTGAACACATTTATGAAGATTTTACACTATTGTGGAGAGATGTACTGTTTGGATTCTTTACATACAATAGAAATAAGCGGAATAATTTTTATGTAATTAATTTCATTATTCTTTTGGCCAAATTTCCTATACACAAATGTAAATTTACAAACAGAAAACCACATTTTCATATCCTACAAAAAGAAATTGAACTGTATTTTAAGACGGTTAAATGCTCTACTAACAAAAAAGCTGTTAGAATTGTAAGTATATGCATGTCCCTTAAGGTCCTTGTGTAATTGTACTGTGATATTGTACCCCCTAGCTCGATTGTCCATTGTTTGTAATCTTATGTATGCTTGTGTTCCCTCATGTGCTTTATGTATTGAGTTGTTGTTAATAAAATAATAAAAAATATAAAAACTATTTTAAAAACTTGCTAGTCAGAACAAGGAAACTCTTTGACATTTTCGACATGCTAACTGGCTGTAGTTATACACGTGCCGCATTTAACCAGTTAGCAAGTCAGAAATGACAGAGTTTCTTAGTTGTATGGTTTATGTGGGTTTATGCAGGGTTGGTGGTAGCTAACTAGCTAGTCTCCGTCAGCATAAACCTAGCAGCATGGTCAATTCAGCACCTGCGTTGGCCACACAGCATTTACTGCAATCCGGCCTCTGCAGAAATCAGTAACTTTTAAGAAGGCACACCTGTTAATTAAAATGCATTCCAGGTGACAACCTCATGTAGTTGGTTGTGAGAATGCCAACGGTGTGCAAAGATGTCATCAAGGCAAAGGGTGGCTACATTGAATAATCTCAAATATAAAATACATGTACATTTTCTTTAAACACTTTTTGGGTTACTAAATGACTCCACGTGTGTTATTTCATAGTTATGACGTCTTCACTATCATTCTACAATGTAGGAAATAAAGAAAAAACACTTTAATGAGTAGGTGTGTCTAAACTTTTGACTGGTACTGTATGTGTTCCAGAGTAGAGAGACCCACGTTAGTAATTGTACTTGAATACTTGCAGTGTCTGCTTTGCAGGTGGGAAGATGCAAGTTAGTTACCTGAAAAATATTTAATCTCTCAATGTTCATTATAAAGTGCACCAAATTCATGCATTTAGTTGTTGATATTACTTTTTTTTCCTGGCAGCGGTTCTCTTCAACCCACACTTTGATATGAATCTACAAATTATTAATATTTCCCCCAAGCAATTACAGGGTTGATCAGAATTGGCCTATGTTGGTGATATGACTTCTTCTTCTTTTATGGACTCGGCGCACAGTGCTTTGTGTGACGCATTGAGTGATGGCTGAGATAAATTGCTTCCCGTGTACATTTCCTGTCAATTGACACAATAAATGAAGGTCGTCTTTTTAACTCGAATAAGGTAACGTTCCAACGTAAAATGTCCCACTACCCGACCCGTTAGCTTGTTTCCGGAAGTACATTTTTTGGGGGGGGTGGATGCTTATTGTGTTGACTGGCTAGCAAAGTAAGTGCCGAGCCAACTACCATAGCCTTGCTTTCTCTCAATACCTTTGCTATTTGTATTTATTTGAATAGCCTCATATACCGTAAATACATATACAGATATACAGATAGATATCTTATATCTAGAAATTATACTAAAAAAAATGTTGCATTAGGTAGAGACCACAACATCCAACAGTAACGTTTGCTAGCATGCTAACACAGACAAAAGTGGTTTAGTTACCTGTATCTTTGCAGCTAATTTTAGCGATTTTTCCTTTTGATAGACGGAATCGTAACACTGACCAACCTGAACAAAAGTAGCTAAAAGTGACTATCTCTTAACTGTAGCTAGCTGCTCATAGACACTTTACCATGATGTCCGCAGCCATCATAACCTTCCAGTCGCAGCTCTCCGGCGTCATGGAGACGGTCCTTAAGTCAGCCATGTACGAGATCACCAGGCTGGTGGAGGATAGTTTCCTGGAGGAGGTGTCCCGGAACCGGGAGCAGGTCGAGTCACTGAAGAAGCGGCTGCAGTGGTCGGAGAACAGAGAGGGAGACCAGAGGGGGAAGTGTGGGGATTGTGGGAAAGCTGGCAAGGAAGGTCATGAGATAAGCTTAGGAACTTCACAGACAGGTGAGAAGCGAGACATCTAACGACACAGTACCAGTCAAAAGTTTGGACACACCTACTCATTCTAGGGTTTTTATTTTTTTTAATTATTTTCTACATTGTAGAATAATAGTAACATCAAAACTATGAAATAACACATGTAGTAACCCAAAAAGGCATGTAGTAACCATGTAGTAACCCAAAAAGTGTTAAAGAAATCAAAACTTATTGTACATTTTAGATTCTTCAAACTAGCCACTTTTAATTAACAGCTTTGCCTTCGCTTGGCATTCTTTCAACCAGCTTCACCAGGAATACTTTTCCAACATTCTTGAAGGAGTTTCCACAAATGCTGAGCACTTGTCGGCTGCTTTTCGTTCACTCTGTGGTTCAACTCATCCCAAACCATCTCTATTGGGTTGAGCTTGGGTGTTTGTGGAGGCCAGGCCATCTGATGCAGCACTCCATTACTCTCCTTCTTGGTCAAATAACTCTTACACAGCCTGGAGGTATGTTAGGTCATTGTCCTGTTGAAAAACAAATGATAGTCCCACTAAGCGCAAACCAGATGGGATGGCATATTGCTGCAGAATGCTGTGTTAGCCATGCTGGTTAAGTGTGCCTTGAATTCTAAATAAATAACATGCGGTGTCACCAGCAAAGCACCGTTACACCTCCTCCTCCATGCTTCCCAGTCGGAACCACAAATGCGGAGATCATCCGTTCACCTACTCTGCGTCTCACGAAGACACAGTATTTGGAACCAAAAGTCTCAAATTTGGACCAAAGGAAAGATTTCCACCAGTCTAATGTCCATTGCTCATGTGTCTTGGCCCAAGCAAGTCTCTTCTTATTATTGGTGTCCTTGAGAAGTGTTTTCTTTGCAGTAATTTGACCATGAAGACCTGATTCACACAGTCTCCTCTAAACTGTTGATTTTGAGATGTCTGTTACATGAACTCTGTGAAGCATTTATTTGGGCTGCAATTTCTGAGGCTGGTAACTCTAATGAATGTATCCCATGCAGAGGCAACTCTGCGCTTTGCGACTGCACTCGAAGAAACATGACAAGTCCTTGACATTTCCTGGATTGACTGACCTTCATGTCTTAAAGTAATAATTGACTGTCATTTCTCTTTGCTTATTTGAGCTGTTCTTGCCATAATATGGACTTGGTCTTTCACCAAATAGGGCTGTCTTTTGCATACCTCCCCTACCTTTTCACAACACAACTAATAGGCTCAAATGCATTAAGAAGAAAATAAATTCCACAAATGAACTTTTAATAAGGCACACCTGTTAATTGAAAACTGACCTCAACTGGAATGAGTATGTTTGTCCAAACTTTTGACTGGTTTTATATATATATATATATATATATATATATATAAGGAGGAATCACTGACGTGGGGCTGCTGTAATGTGTACCTTTTATACATTGGTGATCACTGATCAGACAGTATTGGTTTAAGAAAAGAGTCAGTCATGGGTGGTGGTGGCATCTTAATAAGATGTTTCCTTTCCTTCATCTGATGTGAGGAGACTATTATCCACAATGTTACTTACCTTTTACTCCAAATGAAATGTTCTCTTTGTTTACCTGTGGCCAGGTGTGGAGAGGGGGTGTGGCCTGAAGCAGGAGAAGGTACCAGAGGAGGAGTGGAGCAGCTGTGGGGGTGTGACCAGGGAAACAACCTTCGATGATCTGGAGGAGGCTGAGGCCACCAGCCCTAGGAGAACCTCTGAGGTAGGTAGGGGACTGACTAAACACATGGAGGCTGAGGCCACCAGCCCTAGGAGAATCTCTTGTATCTAGGGGACTAAACATCTGTGACGGGTGGAGGGTGCAGTGTTACAGAAAGTTCAGTTAGAAATGTTATTTTAAAGGATATATTAGAACAGATAGTCTGTGAGGAAGAATTGGCCTTTTTAAAACCTCTCCTCATAATTGAACTGTTCCAGTTCTGTGCTGCAGCAGAGTTGTGAGATGTCTGGGGGTCCCAGAGGAGAATTCTGAGTAGAGAACCATCATGTCAGCTCTATTCAATCACTGTCAGTTTATCCATCATTTAGTCAGAATCAACTCATTCATTTCCTCTTCCAGTCCACAGAGGTCGGAGGTCAGAAGCTGGACAGTCTGCTGAAAGAGGAGGCTCTCCACAACACTGAGCTACAGGAGAGATGGGAGTTCTGCCTGGATGGTGAGTCAGGAGTTTACAACAAACATAACAGACAATAGCCAACCTTTATGATAATAAGAGTAACTTATAATATGCTGTGTCATTTCAAATGTATTCATTATTACACATGTCAACATGAAACTGTAAGTACACATTTAACATTACAGTTACTCTACTACTGTTTCTACTATTGCCAATGCCTTAAATCACGTGTCAAACTCTTTCCACAGAGTGTCTGTGGGTTTCGCTCCTTCCTTGTAGTTGATTGATGAATTAAGGCCACTAATTATTAAGGATCTCCCCTCGCCTGGTTGTCTAGGTCTTCATGGAAAGGGAAATTTAAAAAACAGCAGACACTAGGCCCTCTATGGAATGAGTTTAACACCCCTGTCTTAAATGTGAATGCTTCTAATGCCTCATGTCCCCTGTGTTCTTCAGAGGCTGATGGTTCAGACGTCTCTGGGCCCAGTAAGAGTTTTATTCAGCAGGAGCTGCAGCAGTGCCAAGATGAGTGGAGATCCAGTCTAGACCAGAGGCCTGAACTACCAGGCCCCGAGGGACACTCAGGGGACCCCACCGAACCTCTCTACCGCCCCCACTATAGCATGGAGGAACTAGGGGGTGACTTTGAGAAGTCTGGTTACTGCAGTGGCGGTAGTGGCGACCATCTTCTAGACATGGAAGGGCTGGATAGGCTTCCTGGTTCTCCGTCTCATCTGGGAGCGCTGAGCTACGGAGCTGTGGGTCACTACCAAGTGAACCTGGGGGGGTTTAAGGGGGGCGACCATCGCCATCGCTCCCACATGCCTGGCCCCCATCGGATCCGGAGGGAGCAGGTGGAGTCGCCAACGCCATCTCCCCACCCAGAGGTGGGAGACCTGAACTGCCTGTTGATCAACGAGGAGGGGTACCTGCAGGACTCCAGTGTCTTGTACCCTGAACACGGTGTCCCAGAGTTGGGTAACAGAGCCAGCCACCGAGCCATCCACTCTGGAAGCTCAGCCCACAACAACAGAAAGAGCCCGGATGATGCCGCTGACGATTTTGGACTCTCTCTAAACCTCAGAGATCGTTCACAAGAGCAGGTAACAGGAGTAGGGGGGAGGCGTCATGCCTGCAATCAATGTACCATGACCTTCCCAGATGCTGGTTCCCTCAAGACCCACAAGCAGACACACAAAACAGGGAGAGGGACGAGTTCAGGGTCTGGGCCTCCATACTCCTGCACCCAGTGTGGTAAGACCTTCACCCAGGCCTGCAACCTCAAGGTCCACCAGCGGGTCCACCAGGCAGAGGGACTCCACCTCTGCAGCCACTGCTCCAAGGGCTTCACCTCCTTCTCCGACCTGAAGAGGCACAAGTGCAGCCAGACCACAGACAAGCCCTACTGCTGCTCCATCTGTGGGAACAAGTTCAGTCGGCTCTGGAACCTCAAGCTGCATCAGCGCATTCACACGCAGGAGAAACCCCACCGCTGCACTATGTGTGACAAGAGCTTCACCCGGGTGGACATTTTGAAGGTACACCAGCGCACACACACTGGGGAGAGACCGTACTGCTGTGCTGTATGTGGACTCTGCTTCAAACGACTGGCCCATCTAAAGTTACACCAGCACAAACATAGGCCGGATTTCCTGGCCTGAGCGGTGGCCTAGAACAGTGATTTCAACACTGTGAGGCATGGGATCCTCCAATTTCTTTAAAATATATATATATATATATATATATATATATATATATATATATATATATATATATATATATATATATATATACTTACAGTCCATTCAAAAGTTTGGACACACCTACTCATTCAAGGATTCTTCTATATTTTTACAAATTTCTACATTGTAGAATAATAGTGAAGACATCAAAACTTTGAAATAACACATATGGAATCATGTTGTAACCAAAAAAGTGTTAAACATATCAAAATAGAATGATTTATTTTTTCAATATACATTTTTCAAGTTTCTTCAAGTGCAGTGGCAAAACCATCAATCGCTATGATGAAACTGAATCTCATGAGGTCCGCCACAGAAAAGGAAGACCCAGAGTTACCTGGTCGATGACATTCGATGGATTGGACATTAGACCGGTGTAAATCTGTCCTGTAGTCTGACGAGTCCAAATTTGAGGTTTTTGGTTCCAACCGCATGTGTGTGTCCCACCGTGAAGCATGGAGGAGGTGGTGTGATGGTGCTTTGCTGGTGACACTGTATGTGATTTATTTTGAATTCAAGGCACACTTAACCAGCATGGCTAACACAGCATTCTGCAGCGATAAGCCATCACATCTGGTTTGTGCTTAGTGGGACTATCATTGGTTTTTCAACAGGACAATGACCTAACACACCTCCAGGCTGTGTAAGAGTTATTTGACAAATAAGGAGAGTAATGGAGTGCTGCATCAGATGACCTGGCCTCCACAAACACCCGAGCTCAACCCAATTGAGATGGTTTGGGATGAGATGGACCGCAGAGTGAAGGAAAAGCAGCCAACAAGTGCTCAGCATATGTGGGAACTCCTTCAAGACTGTTGGAAAAGCATTCCAGGTGAAGCTGGTTCAGAGAATGCCAAGAGTGTGCAAAGCTGTAATCAAGGCAAAGGGTGGCTATTTGAAGAATCTCAAATATAAAATATATTTTGATTTGTTTAACACTTTTTGGGAGTTATTACATGATTCCATGTGTTATTTCCTAATTATAATGTCTTCACTATTATTCCACAATGTAGAAAAAGAGTAGAAATAAAACCCCTTGATGTGTAGGTGTTCTAAACCTTTTGACCGGTAGTGTGTATATATATACATACAGTGCCTTCGGAAAGTATTCAGACCTCATGACTTTTTCCACATTTTGTTACTTACAGCCTTGCAAAATTGATTGTTTTTTTCCCCTCGTCAATCTACACACAATACCCCATAATGATGGGGAGTGTTGCTGCACCGCTATTTTCAGGTCTCTCCAGAGATGTTTGATCAGGTTCAAGTCTTGTCTTGGCTGTGTGCTTCGGGTCGTTGTCCTGTTGGAAGGTGAAACTTCGCCACCAGTCTGAGGTCCTGAGCGCACGGGAGCAGGTTTACATTAAGGATTGCTATGTACTTTGCTCCGTTCATCTTTCCCTTGATCCTGAACAACATCCCCACAGCATGATGCTCTGAGAGTCTTTAGGTGCCTTTTGGCAAACTCCAAGCGGGCTGTCGTGCCTTTTACTGAGGAATGGCTTCTGTATGGCCACTACCATAAAGGCCTATTGGTGGAGTGCTGCAGAGATGGCTGCCCTTCTGGAAGGTTCTCCCATCTCTACAGAGGAAATCCAGAGCTCTGTCAGAGTGACCATCAGGTTCTTGGTCATCTCCCTGACCAAGGTCCTTCTCACCCGATTGCTCAGTTTGGCCGGGCGGCCAGCACTAGGAAGAATGATGGGGGCCACTGTGTACTTGTGGACCTTCTATGATGCAGAAATGTTTTGGTACCCTTCCCAAGATCTGAGTCTCGACACAATCCTGTCTCGGCGCTCTACGGAGAATTCCTTTGACCTCCATGGCTTGGTTTTTGCTCTGACATGCACTGTCAACTGTGGGACCTTATGTAGACAGGTGTGTGCCTTTTCCAAATCATGTCCAATCAATTGAATTTACCACGGGTGGAATCCAAATCAAGTTGTAGAAACGTCTCAAGGATGATCAATGGAAACAGGATGCACCTGAGCTCAATTTCGAGTCTCATAGCAAATGGTCTGAATACATTTTTTTATACAGTTGCACAAATTTCTAAAAACCTGTTTTCGGTTTGTCATTATGGGGTATTCTGTGGAGATTGCTGTGGATTTTAATTTATTTAATCAAGGCTGTAACGTAACAAATTTGAAAAAGTCGAGGGGTATGAATCCTTTCCGAAGGCCCTGTATATACTCAGTCCAGCTCTGAAAGTTGTAATAGTGGAATGCACAAGGTGTAATTTCGAAATTGGGTAGTACATCATCAGTTCCTCTTGTCATGTTAGTCATTGCACACCTCAGAGAGCTATTTATAACTTGTCAGAAATGTCCAGATCAACGAGCCCATGTCAATTAACGTTTTTAAAATGTATATCTTACAAAAATAGAAACAACATGCAACAATTTTACTGAGTTATTCTATGGATTTCACATGACTGGGCAGGGGAGCAACCATGGGTTGGCCTGGGAGGGCATAGGCCCATCCACTGGGAGCCAGGCCCAGCCAAACAGAATGAGTTTCTCCCCACAAAAGAGCTTTATTACAGACATAAATGCTCCTCAGTTTCAACAGCTGTCTGGGTGGCTGGTCTCAGACAATCCCGCAGGTGAAGAAGCCGGATGTCGAGGTCTTGGGCTGGCATGGTTACACTTGCGGTTGTGAAGCTAGTTGGATGTACTGCCAAACTATTGACAAGTATGTTGGAGGCGGCTTATGGTAGAGAAATGAACATTCAATTATCTGTCAACAGCTCTTGTGGACATTCCTGCAGTCAGCATGCCAATTACACGCTCCCTCAAAATCTGAGACATCTGTGGCATTGTGTGACAAAACTGCAAATTTGAGGCCTTTTATTGTCCTCAGCTCAAGGTGCACCTGTGTAATGATCATGCTGTTTAATCAGCTTCTTGATATGCAACACCTGTCAGGTAGATGGATTATCTTGACAAAAGAGAAATGCTCACTAACAGGGATGTAAACAAATTTGTATACAACATTTGAGAGAAGTAAGCTTTTTGTGTGAATGGAACATTTCTGGGATCTTCTATTTCAGCTCAAGAAACATGAGATCAACTACATGTATTTACATTTTTGTTCAGTATAGGTTATTTAGCCCATAGATCTTGACAAGTTTGTCAGTCAAATAACACATGAATACACATTAGACATGGCCAAATGTATAGAATTGCAAGAAAAGGAGCTTTAAAACAGCAGCATTTCCTTTGCATCCAATGACAAAATGTGTAGAATTGCAGGAAAAGGAGCTTTAAAACAGCAACATTTCCTTTGCATCCAATGACAAAATGTGTAGAATTGCAGGAAATAAGCTTTAAACCCAGCAACATTCTCTCCACCAAGAGCGACGTGAACAGTTTGTGTCATGAACAGTGCCCGTGCCAATAGAAATAGACATGTTAGATTCTGGGTTAAACTTTGAACATTGTTATACTCAGAAGAATAGTATCTAACAGTGAGGGACTGGTTTTTACTTCAGAAGTTAATGGTCTGTAGAAGCCAGATGGCTTTGGAATGTGTAGGGAGACTGGTGGAGATCTTAGAACCTAACAATGTCACTGAGGGAGAGAGGGTAATGTATAACGTTTACATTATGTCAGGATATGTTATTGTTAGCCATCAAGAGATCCTCTGGGAGAAGAGACACTGTCTATCAATCACCACGACAGCCTTGAGTTGAAGAGACTCAGCCTAGGAGAAAGGGTCGTCAGTACTTGTGTGAAATGTTGTGTGTCTGAATGCAGCTCTATCGACCCTTTGGGAAGAATTAAACTTGGATAAGCTTTCCTAGTGTCCGTGGAGTCATTAACTCAAAGAATTAGAACCTAACATGTGGTAGGAGTTCCCCAATGCTGGAAGGGGGGGGGGGGGGGGGGGGGGGGCCCTGAGTGAAAATATTTTGGATCCCTGGGTCTCGATTTTTATTTGACATTGAGAACTATTTTTTTATGATCAATTGTTTATTAATAAGGACATTGAAAATATAAACTGTTGGAAGCCATGTTTTGAATAAGAATGTATGCCTTTTATATCAGGAGTTCACAAACTCTGTCCCCGCGTTTTTATTTTTTTGCCATAGTGTAAAGGACGTCACGCTGCTTGCTAAGCGAGTACCACATCCTCCTGATTCGGCCCATACCGGTTTTGAACTCGGGACCTCTCAAACACACGTGACCTTCTCAAGCGTCTTATCCGATTGCGCCACCTCAACAGTTACCGAATGAGGCGATGCAAGCGGTCTAGGAATCGTCTGTCATAATGATCATACCAACCTACCAAACATTTCAAAAGCACTTAAACACGATCATGGCAAACTTACAACTTCCCACAAGCACATGAATGCCCCATATTCAAGTCTGACCAATTCTTCAACCAATAAGATTTTAGCTAGCTTGATCGCTAGCTACCTTTACTAATAATAAAATTAGCTCGTTTGCTTAACATTGGCTATATGATAAAACTAGCGACATTATCCGCATTAATAAGTTTGTAACTGTCAAATGGATTTGTCATGTTTTGGAGGAAATGTATGAGGTCAGTAGTGAAATGTAACAACCCCCTCCACAAGAAACATTACGACTTCGACGGTTGTTCAAGTGAAACTTCCGATGCCAGACCAGATTTTCAAGTACAAATAAAACGGAATAAACACATTTTAAAGCAACAACTTCAAACCCGCAGAACATTTTTTTAAGCATTTTGTGTGACATGAACACAGTACACCTAAATTTAAATTTGGTTTTAGGATTCTAACTTTCCTACTAATAAATAGAATGAAAAATAAATGACAACCAGAATTAGTTTTAATTAAATTAATCAACTGAAATTCAAATTCAACATTTTTCTTTAACATTTTGCTACATTCTCTCACAGCATGATTCTTCCAAACAAAAGCAAATTCACAGCAAACAGAACTATTCCCTCATCACCATCTGACACCCTATTCCCTATATAGTGCTATATTTCTAGTCCAAAGTAGTGCACTATATAGGGAATAGGGTGCCATTAAAGGCTCGTCCCCTGTCCTCTCTATCTGTCTTTGTGTATTGTCTTCAGGTGTTTCTTCAGATGGCCAGTCTGTTTGAAGTGCTTGCCACACTCAGAGCAGGTGTAAGGTTTCTCCCCAGTGTGTACAAATTTGTGCCTCTTCAGATTATTGTAATCCAGAAAGCCCTTCCCGCAGTACGAGCACCAGTGTCTCTTCTCCCCGTTGTGCCACCTCAGGTGAACATTCAGTTCCACACGCCTCTTGAACCGCTTCACGCAGAGGGAGCAGGCAAACGGTTTCTCTCCAGTGTGAACGCGGAGATGCGTCTCCATGTCGCGCCGGATGACGAAGCGTTTGTCACAGATCGGGCAGATGAACGGGCGCACGCCGCTGTGGACCATCTGCTCGTGCTTAGTCAGGCCGAAGCGGTAGACAAAGGTCTTGTCGCACTTCGGACACTGGTGGCCCCGCTGATCACCGTGGACGCGGGCGTGGCGGTTGAGGCCCTTGAGGTTGGGGAAGTCCTTGCCGCAGGCAGAGCAGGCGAACGGGCGCTTCCCCGTGTGGAGGGAGGCGTGACTCTCTAAAGCAGCGGCGCTACTCAGTACGCGACCGCAGTCTGCACACTGGTTCTTGGTAAAAGGTTTCCGTGGAGACTTGGGAGACTGTTGGAGCTGGAACGGTCCTGGCGGCGACCACATCGGTTGTGACTTGCGATACCGCTGCGCCTGCTGGAATGTCAGCGTGCATGGGGGGGACTTTTTGAATCCGGAGTGAGGGCTGACGGTGACAATGAAGGGGATAGGTTGAGGGGTGGAGGGAGAACGTTTCAAATTCAATAACGCCGCGGCCGCCGAGCGAGGTCTGCCGCGACGAGGGGTGGCAGAAATTACCTTGAACTGATGAGGCTGTGGGTGAGGAGGGGTGGTAGGAGAAGGGTTCACATTCACCTCCGTAGCCTGGTGTGGGCTGGGGGTACCGTGAGGGCTGGTGCAACGCGGGCTGGTGCGGTGTGGGCTGGGGGTACCGTGAGGGCTGGTGCAACGCGGGCTGGTGCGGCGTGGGCTGAGGCTTGAGGTAGACGCAGCATGAGGGCTGGGGCTGTACGACCGGCGGCGCTGTGGAGTGGAAGGCAGAAACGATGTCTGTGTGACCAGACCTCTAAGCTCTGACCTCTGACCTTGATGTGAGGTCTTAGTGACCTTCGACCTACTCCTCTTAGCCTGGGCTAGGGCCAAACCTCTCTGAGCCTGCACCCAGGTCATGCTTCTCTTCTTGGATTTGGACACACCAACACCTCCACCAATAGGTGATTGTCTGGTCAGAGAGGTCACATCAGTGTTAGCTCCTCCCTCTTCCTCACTGATGATGTGGTTACTACTTCCTTGTCCACTAGACTTGTCGTCAGCCATCTCACCGTTAGCTGTGTCCTCTACTACATCCTGGTCAACGTGTGATTCCCTGGACTTTTCTTCTCCGTCCTCCATCACCTTTGAGTAGTCGTGGTCTAGAGGGGCGGTTCTCTCTCCTCTGGGTTTCTTAGCAACCACTGGAGATGGTGTGCTGTCCTGGGGGCGTGGCCTTAAGCGGAGGCGGAGACCGGAGAGGAGCGCTTCATGTCGACTTGACTTTCGCTTGCTGCCTAACTGGACAACAATCTCCTCCTTTTTCTCACCGACGGGGTCGTTTCCGTAGCAACAGACCTGGTCATCACAGCTTCCATAGACGTGGCAGAGAGGGGGCAAAGCCTCTCCCCCTCATCTTCCTCCTCCTCTTTTTCCTCCACCCTCGGTAGGGAGCGTACTAAGGGTGCTACTGAAAACTGAGCTGAAAACTGTGTCATAAACATCTGACAGGGGCCAGAGGGTGTGGTTACAGCAGGGGCTGACAGCTGTAGAGGGGCTTCATCAGACGTCCTGTCTGGGACAACAGGGGACTTCGGTGATGGCAGAGTGGGGGACGGTTGCACATGCTCAGTGACCAAGGACTCCTGCTTCTCAGAGGGGCCGGCAAGTTCTTCAGACAAAGTAAGCAACTGAGCGGACTGGACCGGTGTTGGCGGAGTTGCCGTGGCAACATCCGACTTCTCCAAAACTGTAGGCGGTAGCGGTTGTGTTGGTGGTGCGGCCGGTGGTCCATCAGGTACAGCTGTAGGCCGAGCTGGTTGTGTTGAGGGCACTGCTATTGGACGAGCTACAGGTAGAACGTTTGTGTGGGACTGTGCTGGTGATGGTCGAGGAGATGGGGATGGACGAGGGGGTACGGGGCTGGGCTGTGTATTCTGAAGAGGGGTTCTGGGTAACCCGGAGATGACAGGTGGCGGGCGCTCTGCCGATGCTGCTGTCGACTTCACCGCTACAGTCGACTGGACCGCTGTGGTCGTTTGGACAGTTTCTTTTGACAGAGTAGTTACCGTGGACTGGGCCATTACAGTAGACAGGACAGTTGTTGTAGACTGGATAGTGGCTGCTGATTGAGGAGATGCTGTCTGGTGTAATGTTGGGGACTCTGCTGCTGGTAATACCAGTGACTGCTGTTCTGCTCCAGGGGCCTGGCCTGCACTGCCACTGGTAAACTCTCTGGTCCTGGGCTGGGATGGGCTGAGAGCCTGGGGGGTCTCCTGGGTGTCTGATTCTCCCTGGAGGGGGGCCTCTGCTGAGGTAGGCTGGGTAGTAGGAGGCCTTTCCTGGGTGTAACGGTTGACCAGGGCCCTGACGGCTCCAGGTGGGACCAGGGCTACAGAGGGAGAGAGATTGACAGGATGGAGAAAGGTAGAGGGGAAAGTTGTAAGGGAGAAACAGAAAGAAAACAAAGACAGAGAACAACAGTGGAGAGATTATTATAGATATTATTAGACCCTGGTTCTCATCCCAATACTGTTTAATACATTGTAATAAGATGCAGGTCTCCCTAGTTCCTACCTCTGCCTGGTAGCTCTCTGAGAGGTTGTCTGCGGACCAGAGTCGGGGCTCTCCCCTCCTGCTTTAGCAGTATGTACCCGGGGAGTAGTCATCAGAATAGTCTGCCTCCTGGGGGGGTGAATGGGGAAAGACAACCACAATAGGGTCAACAAAAACTCTGATGAAGGCTGTGAGGTCAATATGTACGCTTAAATACACAAGTGATTCTAGGGAGAGCAGTGTTAAGGTTTTTCTTTTCACTGGGGTCGACAACAACAGGTTGAGTATAGAGGTAGATGAATTGGCAAGACAGCACCCACAGATCTGGGACTCAGGCTTGAAGCCTCGTCTTACCCAGTCCACCTCCTGTTTGATCAGTACAAAGGCCATCTGTGGGTTGTCCTCCTTGTTGTAGGCCCCACGGTGCAGGTCCTCCTCGCGCAGGTGCTGTTCCACAGACAGAGGCAAGGCTTGCACTGTCAGAACTGGAAATACCAGATTAGGAGAGACAGTGGTTAGGAGATGAGGAAATGTAGAGGTGAAGATGACAAACCAGGTGATGACATGACAACATCCTGTGTTGCAAAGTGACTAGCATTATTAAGGTTATCAGTAATTTATTAATGCATAATATAAGCTACACCTCTCAAACATGTTCTGTTTAATATTGTAGTCTATACAAATTAAACATAGGTACATGAAGCAGTTTTGTTAAATATTCTCAACTTTGAGCCTTCATATGCTCAGCTGAATAGTTAGCTATCAGGATGTGTGATCACTTGAACGAAGCTTAGCTAGCTTGTCCAAAGGTGTATTCATTCCACCGATTCTGTTGCAAAACGTTTCTTGAAAGGGAGGGAGCAAACGAAACGGGAGGGACCTACCTGAATTTGTACAATACCTACTAATTTTAAACTCAAAACAAACTGTTTGGAGGGAACAAATAACCCGTTTCTACTCACCACATTGGACACCAATGTCACGCTTGCCGATACGTGATGTTCTTTGACTCGGTCCAGGCTCTGCGGTTTGTCTTTCACTTTCACCCGTCGATTTCTTCACATTTTCAGGGGATCGAAGCCTCGTTTTGAGGTCCTCGTTCTCTTCTTTTATTCTGCATATTTCGAATCGCAGCTCCTCAATAGTTGTTTCGAAAAGTTGCGTTGTCTCCATGACTGCCGTCTTCAGCACCTTCTCCATAACAGAGGCGAACTGGGTTTCAAAACCTTCTCTCGCCATGTTAGCGGCGGCCATCTTCAACCCACACACACGCATATAAATAATCTTCTTCTATGGTATATTGGCGAATGTACAATTTAATCTGTATCCCGCCACCTACTGTGCGGGATGGAAACATAATTCCCCAAAAGTGTAACAAACTACCAAACATAAAAAATATAATAGAGGTAAAATCGTTAAGTCCAACAAACGTTTCTGCAGCAGCCACAATCATGTCAAGTTTCTTAGACTTCTTTGAGATTTGAGCAGCACAGTTTATAACTGTGGCAATGAACGCCACAAAATCCACCTTTTTTCCACACACAGCATCGTTTGACTGACAGCACACTTACTAGAGGCTGTGGTGCTTCCACTATCATATCTCCAGGACCATCAACTGTTCCCAATTATTTTAATTACCTCCTCATAGGAGATTGATAACTTTTGCAACCTCAATTTTCTTCACCCTGTATGCAGGGCACTCGGGATCATGATCCCCACCACAACTGCAACACCATCCTTCTACACACCGTTGAAACATGGCCACATCCTTTACAATTCTTAGACTGCAGTGGTTTGGGGATGAAAGCTCTTACAGCACATCTTACATAACCAAGCTTCACATGCATAGGTAGGTGTTCTTTATCAAAAAACAACAGTACCGACAGACTTTCTTGGTTTTCTTCATCCACCCAGCGGGTCAGACACTGGGCACCAACCACACCAGGAATTCTCTTCAGGTATTCAACCTGAACATCTGTCGTCACCCGAAGTTTAAAGCACAAAATGTTTCCCGGATTCATTTGAGGTCCACTGCAATCTTCCTATGTTCTTCATAAATACAGTTAATCATAATAAGACCACTCTTGGTCACTCATAGGCCTACTTCACAATTTGTTACACCTCAAACGGGTCTCCCACATATACGTCCTTACTTAACAAACGCATCCCAACAAGAAGCGATTGAATATCATTCACACACGTGTCCTCCACTCCAATTTTAGACCATTTCCTTTCTGTTCCAGTTCGACACTACTGTCATTCAGAACATTCATCTTCACCAACTTTGATCGACGCGCTGCTTGATTCCAACTCAGCATCCACTTCCGCTTTCTTACTTATTTTTATTTGTTATTGCAACAATAATAGCAATATTACACATCAATACAGGGACATTCCTGTGAATACAATTTAAAAATGTATTTATAGAACACCAGTCGACCACAAAAAAATCATTATAATTTGAAATTTGTGGCTGTGACAACTAGTGAAAACTGAAGCCATTTTCTGATCAATCCTGTCCATTATATTCGAAACAATAATATAGTTACCACAAACACAAAGTCAGAAGGCCAAACTACTCAAACAGATGCACAGCCTTTGGCAGGAAAAAAACCCTCAGTTGTGTGTGTAAAGTCTCCCATTCAAAGGTGTTCCGTTTCAAGATGTGGGCACAAAGACGTCTGAATGGCACCAGGGGAAAGACGGACAAACAAAAGCCACAGAGAAAAATGCTGCTGAAATGGCAGTAAGTTCAAAGACAGATCATTGTCATTTATACCATACACTTTTACAAAAAATGTCATTTTAATACTGTACTAACTGTCAAAATAAAGAATGTTGCACACTCCATGTGTAATCTCCCAGCAATTTAATGGGTATTTACCAACGTTTTGGCATCACTGTGATGCCTCACCCCGAGGAAGGCACAGTGATGGCACGTTTCTCAATAAAATTGAAGAAAGTGGGACTTTAAACGGGTGGCCTAACTATGTGGTCACTAAAGATCCAATGGCACTTATAGCCAGAGCCCGTCATGATGAGTACCATTGTAGGTGTACTGTGTTTATCAAACTGTATTCCTATCAGTAAGATGTATGTTAAGTGTATGAATAATGTATATTAAACAAAATATCTGTAAAAAAATATAAAAAATAAACAAATACTCATGTAAAAGAGTTAGTTTTGTCCTCCGAAGAGGGAGGTGGATGGGACAATACAATAAGGTTAGGATGGTGTGTTCCCCCTTAAGCTCTGAAGAGCTTTGGGTGTGTAGAAAAGTGCTATGTAAGCCCAATCAATTATCATTATTTGCCATCTTGTGTAGCCTGAAGACCATGCCTTTCTCAAAAGATGTAAACTGGTACAAAATACCAAAAAAAGGTAGACTGCAAGGCTGTGTAACGTTAATGAATAAATGACTATAGTAAGTGCCTATGTCACAAATAAAGTAACATGGTTTAAGTTTTCATCTTAAAATCAGCCATAATTCTGCCAATTTCAAACATTTACCTTCATCTGAGCATTCCTGTGAAACCATGCACGTTTTACTTGTGGCTTACGTGTGGGTTCTCATTTGTTTGCCTACATTCCATTTTTAAAACAATGCCGATATTGGAGTAAACCTATTTTGGTTTAAGACACGACGCCAACACCATCACTAAGTTTGCCGACGACACAGCAGAGGTCGGCCTGATCACTGACAACAATGAGACAGCCTATAGGGATATAGGGAGGAGGTCCGAGACCTGGCCGGGTGGTGCCAGGACAACAAGCTCTCCCTCAACATGATCAAGACAAAGGAGATGATTGTGGACTACAGAAAAAGGAGGACCGAGCACACCCCCATTCTCATCGACGGGGCACGACAACGCCTATTCCCCCTCAGGCGACTGAAAAGATTTGGCATGGATTCTCAGATCCTCAAAAAGTTCTACAGCATCACAACCTGATATGGCAACTGCTCGGCCTCCGACTGCAAGGCATTACAGAGGGTAGTGCATACGGCCCAGTACATCACTGGGGCCAAGCTTTTTGCCATTCAGGACCTCTATACCAGGCCGTGTCAGAGGAAGGTGCCTGACGGGGCCCCCCCTGAGGGGTCCCCGTGTTGAGGGTCAGAGTGGTAGATGTTGTTGCCTACCTGGGCACCTCGCTGTGTCCCGTCAGGAGATCCAGGATTCAGTTGCAGAGGGAGGTGTTCAGTCCCAGGGTCCTTAGTTTAGTGATGATCTTGGAGGGCACTATGGTGTTGAACACTGAGCTGTAGTCAATGAACAGCATTCTAACATAGGTGTTCCTCTTGTCCTGGTGGGAGAGGGTAGTGTGAAGTGCAATAGAGATTGCGTCATCTGTGGATCTGTTGGGGCGGTATGCAAATTGGAGTAGGTCCAGGGTGTCTGGGATGATAATGTTGATGTGAGCCATGACCAGCCGTTCAAAGCATTTCATGGCTACAGATGTGGGAAAGATAATTATTACTTCACTTTTTCTAAGGTAAAACATATAGAGGTAAGCTATAGAAATGGCTAAAAACCTATTTACCAAATGTAATTAATTAATTATATATTGAATACATGGGGAGTATTATGCTTATTGTACAAAAAGACCAACCATAGAACTCCATGAAACACAATTCAGGTAAGATTTTCCATCCAGTTAACATAAAGTATTATGTACAGTAAGACAATGGATGGTTGTAATATGGTGAGGGATTGGGGGAGAAAGCAAGCATGATGCTTGATGAACAGAAAATATACTTATTCTAGTTTGGTCGGGTGGCTTTAGTCTGACTACCCATACAAATCACTCCGGCCAAAAGACACGCCCACTAAGGTTTCTACTGGAGCGATCGATAGAGCAGCAGAACTGAATTCAAGACGAGTCTTCTAATAACCAAGATTAGACTAAACTAGAGCTTGCAGAACTTGATTTTTGTAGTGTGGTGTCAAAAAAGCAGAGAATCTCTTTATTACGGCTTTACAAACATTGAATCTATATGTTTTGACCATGACAGTTTAAAATCTAAGGTAAC
>NC_060196.1:833342-846904 GCF_021184085.1 Oncorhynchus gorbuscha | reverse complement strand
CCTCAACTTGTTCAACAGCCACACCATTCATTACCAGATTCATTTAAGGTCTAGCACTTAAGGAATGATTTGTACCGAATACAATGCTTTTAGTTTTAGAGATGATCAGGGCCAGTTTATTACTGGCCACGCATTCTAAAACAGACTGCAACTCTTTTTAAGGGTTTCAGTGACTTCATTAGCTGTGGTTGCTGATGCATATATGGTTTCATCATCAGCATACATGGACACACATCATTTGTTTAATGCCAGTGGCAGGTCATTGATAAAAAATTGAAAATAGTAGAGGGCCTAGAGAGCTGCCCTGCGGTACACCACACTTCACATGGTTGACATTAGAGAAGCTTCCATTAAAGAAAACCCTTGGAGTTCTATTAGATAGATAGCTCTCAATCCACGATGAGGCAGAAGTTGAAAAGCCATAGCACTTATGTTTTTTCAGCAACAGGTTAATAATATCAAAGGCTGCACTGAAATCTAACAGTACAGCTCCCACAAACTTCTTATTAACAATTTCTTTCAACCAATCATCAGTCATTTGTGTCAGTGCAGTCAATGTTAAGTGCCCTCCTCTATAAGCATGCCAAAAGTCTGCTGTTAATTTGTTTACAGAGAAATTGCATTGTATTTAGTAAAACAATTTTTTCCAACAGTTTGCTAAGAGCTGGAAGAAACCTTATAGGTCTGCTGTTAGAACCACTGAAGGCCGCTTTACCACTCTTGGGTAGCAGAATTACGTTGGCTTCCCTCCAGGCCTGAGGACAAAGACTTTCCTCTAGGCTAAGATTAAAAAATATGACAGATATGAGTGGCTATAGAGTCAGCTACCATCCTCAGTAGCTTTCCATCTAAATTGTCAATGCCATGAGGTTTGTCATCATTGATCGATAACAATAATTTTTCCACCTCTCCCACACTAACTATACAAAATTCTAACTAGCAATTTCACAAATGTATCAAGTGCAGCGTCTGGATGCTCCTCATTAATCACATCAGACCAACAAATATTTCGAACATCCACATAAGAGTCACAGCAAAATATTTGGTATTATCTCTTATACACTATTTTAGGCCCAGCTGTTGGAACTTTGGCTTTCCTGGAAACCCCACCTCTTTAAGGAATACCTAGGATAGGATAAGTATTCCCCCCCCCCTTTAAGATTTAGATGCACTATCGTAAAGTGACTGTTCCACTGGATGTCATAAGGTGAATGCACCAATTTGTAAGTCGCTCTGGATAAGAGCGTCTGCTAAATGACTTAAATGTAAAATGTAAATATAGCCACTCTACAGTGGATTGCAGCAATTACAGCTGCAAGTCTCTTGTGGTATGTCTCTATAAGCTTGGCACATATAGCCACTTTGTCTTCAAAGACAAAACTGCTTCAGCTCCTTCAAGTTGGATGGGTTCCACTGGTGTACAGCAATATTTAAGTCATACCACAGATTCTCAATTGGATTGAGGTCTGGGATTTGACTAGGCCATTCCAATACATTTAAATGTTTCCCCTTAAATGACTCGAGTTAGCAATATGCATAGGGTCATTGTCCTGCTCGAAGGTGAACCTCTGTCCCAGTCTCAAATATCTGGAAGACTGAAACAGGTTTCCCTCGAGATATTCCTTGTCGTTAGCGCCATCATTCCTTCAAATTTGACCCATTTCCCAGTCCTTGCTGATAAAAAACATGGTGTTCTCAGGGTGATGAGAGGTGTTGGGTTTGTGCCAGACATAGCGTTTTCCTTGATGGCCAAATAGCTACATTTTAGTTCCATCTGACCAGGGTACCTTCGTTCATATGTTTGTGGAGTCTCCCACATGCCTTTTGGCGATCACCAAACGTGTTTGCTTATTTATTTTTTTAAGCAATGGCTTTCTTCTGGCCACTCTTCCGTAAAGCCCAGCTCTGTGGAGTGTACAACTTAAAGTGGTCAAATGGACAAATACTCCAATCTCCGCTGGGGAGCTTTGCATCTCCTTTAGGGTTATCATTGGTCTCTTTGTTGCTCCTCTGATTAATGCCCTCCTTGCCTGGTCCGTGAGTTTTGGTGGGCGGTCCTCTCTTGGCAGGTTTGTTGTGGTGCCATATTCTTTCCATTTTTTAATAATGGATTTAATGGTGCTCTGTGGGATGTTCAAGGTTTCTGATATTTTTTTATAACCCAAACCTGATCTGTACTTCTCCACAACTTTGTCCAGGACCTTCATGGTGCTGCTTGCTTGGTGGTGCCCCTTGCTTAGTGGTGCCCCTTGCTTAGTGGTGTTGCAGACTCTGGGACTCTTTCAGAACAGGTGTATATATACTGAGACCATGTGACACTTAAATTGCACACCGGTGGACTTTATTCATCTAATTATGTGACTTTGAAGGTAATTTAATGCACCAGATCTTATTTAGGGCTTTCATAGCAAAAGGGGGTGAATACATATGCACGTACCACTTTTTTAAAATTTAAATAACACGTTTTTATTTTTTTTATTTCACTTCACCAATTTGGACTATTTTGTGTATGTACATTACATGAAATCCAAATAAAAAATATATTTAAATTGCAGGTTGTAATTTAACAAAATAGGAAAAAATGCCAAGGGGGATGAATACTTTTGCAAGGCATTGTATTGTGATCACGGCATCTAATGGGTACACATATACCTTTAGAACAAAGTCCTACAGTATTAGTAACAATCTGATCGATACATGGGGATGATCTTGTTCCTGAAGTGTTTGTAAACACCCTGGTAGGTTGATTAATAACCTGAACCAGATTACAGGAAGAAGCTTCCTCTTTAGCGGACAGCTTAATGAAAACCAGTCAATATTCAGGTCCCCAAGAAAGTAGACCTCTCTTTTAACATCACATACACTATCAAGCATTTCAGACATATTATTTAGATACAGATTGTTAGCACTTGGTGGCCTAGAGCAACACCCCAAAAGAAAAGGCTTTAGATGTGCCAAGTGAACCTGCAACCACAACACATGAGATATTCTCTAAGCATTACAGGGATATGTCTCTGAATATGACAGCAACACCTCCCACATAAGCATTTCTGTCTCTTCTATAGATGTTATATCCTTGTATTGCTACTGATGTATCATCAAATTAATTATCTAAGTGAGTCTTCAGAAATGGCTAATATATGAATGTTATCTCATTTCATGAACCTTATTTCTAAGGCTACATATATTAATATGGGCTATTTTCAGCCCTTTCCTGGGTAGCTTATCAGAGATAGACATAATAATGAAAAGAACAGACAAAGCAAGATAAAAAAACATACAATCAGCAGTCCATTAATCAATTGGTGTGTGTGTGTGTGTGTGTGTGTGTGTGTGTGTGTGTGTGTGTGTGTGTGTGTGTGTGTGTGTGTGTGTGTGTGTGTGTGTGTGTGTGTGTGTGTGTGTGTGTGTGTGTGTGTGTGTGTGTGTGTGTGTGTGTGTGTGTGTGCGCGTGTGTGCACTGCGAGGTTGAGGCTTTGAACCATAGGCTTGGCTCTCCCATCCCTTCCAGGCTTCTGGGAGGGAGGGTGGACAGTGAGCCTGTCATAGCGGATGTACGCAATGTCCCCACGCGCTCTTGCCGCTTTCACTGCTGGGATCAGTTCTTTCCTCTTCTGGCACACTGCTTCAGGATAGTCCTCATTAAGGAAGATGTACGTTCCTCTCTGGTTCTTGGCTCTTTCCAGAACAGCTACCTGGTCCTTTAACCTCAGGAACTTGACCACTATCAGCCTGGGCCTGTCACCTGGGCCGGGGGTGGGTTTTCCAGTCCTGTGGGCGCACTCCACCTGAATCTTCCTGTGGTCCATCTTAAATTTCTCCGAGATCATTTCCCTCACTTTGTCCTCGGACTCTGTCCAAGTCTCATGTGGAGATTCTGCATTTCCGTCCACAACCATTTTGTTCTGCCTTGATTTATCTGTCATTGCTATCATGGATTCACACACAGAACTGATGTCCTCTCTCAATGACTTACAGATTGCTGGCATCTTGCCTTTCTCCTGTTTCAACTCATCGTTCTGACCCTGGGAGAACTGTAGACTGTTCTTCAGGTCCTGGACATTTCTGGTCAAGTTGTCCATTATTGTATTAGTAGAATCCATGAGTATTTGGACAAAACACTTGAAACTATTTTCTTGTTGTTGTAACAACTGCTTGTAGGTCTCTTTTTGTTCGTTTAAAAGATCCTTTACGTGTGATAGAGAGACACCACTCTCTTCAACAATACTCCCGCTGGCTTTGGTCTTTGTCACGGTAGCTTGCAATGTCTGTTACCCTGTTCCTCCTCACAGTTCCAGACAGGGCAGGGGAAAATTGAAAACAACAAACAGCAGGGATCTAGACAGCCACAAACCCGGGACAATACGCGGTCCCAGTCACAATGGCTAACCGCATCGCGGGCTGCATTCAAGTGAACCTCGCTAGCTTGATATGCTGCTAGCTATCAGCTAGGCTAGCTGCGACGCCAAATAGCTCCACAGACCCGTCCTTGGTTGACAGGATCACTGGAAAGAGACAAGCCAGCAACTGATGATGCCAACTGCATCGCGGGATCCTAACGAAGAAGGTAGGTCGCCACCAAGAACTTTCCAATACACTTTTAAATAACAAACTTTCCAAACAAACAAAACCGAGCTCTTTCTCTTTCTGCGTTCAACCGGAAGTTACATAGCAAGTATCTTTAATAAGTGTGCATGAACTCGATTGTAATTTTATATGTTAAGTTGTGACGGAAGTCCCACGGAAGTCCCACCTTTGCCGGGAATCCCATGTGGCCTTAGGGATAAGTGACCCTAAGTCATCACCTCATTCAATTTAATAAGAAGCAACACTTTCAGGTTAATCAAAGTTTAATTCCCAGATAGCCTATCCAGGTATGATTATTTATTATTTTATTTATCCGTTATTTTACCAGGTAAGTTGACTGAGAACACGTTCTCATTTGCGGCAACGACCTGGGGAATAGTTACAGGGGAGAGGAGGGGGATTAATGAGCCAATTGCAAACTGGGGATTATTAGGTGACTGTAATGGTTTTGAGGGCCAGATTGGGAATTTAGCCAGGACACCGGGGTTAACACCCCTACTCTTACGATAAGTGCCATGGGATCTTTTAATGACCTCACCGAGAGTCAGGACACACGTTTAACGTCCCATCCGAAAGACGGCACTCTACACAGGGTAAGAGTGCCGTCTTTCAGCACTGCCCTGGGGAATTGGGATATATTTTTTTATACCAGAGGGAAAAGTGCCTCCTACTGGCCCTCCAACAGCATCTGGTCTCCCATCCAGGAACTGACCAGGACCAACCCTGCTTAGCGTCAGAAGCAAGCCAGCAGTGATATGCAGGGTGGTATGCTGCTGGAACATTAATCATTATCATCGATTTATCAATTACATTTGCTTTTGCAAATTAATTCACGTTCAACTACCACATTACGGATACAGTAGTGATGGTTCATTAACGTCTACAAATAGATTCAATCCTTTTTTGCAGCTTCCAACGAATTCCAAACCCACACTTTGAAGAAAATAGTAACAGTCTTTTCAATTGTTTCAAATATTTTGCAAGCTATCAGAGGGGTTGGTCCCCACTCCCCCGCTAATTAGTGAACACTCAGAAAGGATTGACCTCTGACCTCAGCAGCGATAACAACCCTAACTATGCCATTAGCGGAAAAACAGTAGAAATCACTACAAACTCTCTCCAAAATCAACCATCGGGCGCAGGCCTTTTCCAGTTTAGCCCTGATGTCCAGCCATCCAAGATTGACATCGGTCCAATAGAACTAATGACAAAGGGACAGGTGGAGAGGACTGGGGAACGAATGACAAAGGGACAAAGGGACAGGTGGAGAGGACTGGGGAACGAATGACAAAGGGACAGGTGGAGAGGACTGGGGAACGAATGACAAAGGGACAGGTGGAGAGGACTGGGGAACGAATGACAAAGGGACAGGTGGAGAGGACTGGGAACGAATGACAAAGGGACAGGTGGAGAGGACTGGGGAACGAATGACAAAGGGACAGGTGGAGAGGACTGGGGAACGAATGACAAAGGGACAGGTGGAGAGGACTGGGGAACGAATGACAAAGGGACAGGTGGAGAGGACTGGGGAACTAATGACAAAGGGACAGGTGGAGAGGACTGGGGAACGAATGACAAAGGGACAGGTGGAGAGGACTGGGGAACGAATGACAAAAGCAGAAAAGCAAACATTCTGATAGCTATGGAACTGCGTTTGAAAACTGAACCATTAAATGTAATTGCTAAAACTTATGACGACGAACGAGCACAAACTCTTCAACAAAATCATCTTCTATAGGAACAAAATCGTTTTCTACAGGAACAACTCAATTTAGCCCAAACTAAATACGACGATGTCCACGCCAAACTAGATAAATCTGACGAGTAATCTACTAACAGGAGATAACATGCAGGCAGTTTTGTTGAATGTTATTCAGGGTAACAATGTTCTACTCCAAATTCTGCAGACCAAAGACAACCAATTAGTGAACACAATGACTAAGTTGGATGACAAATCAGCAGAACTCATTGAAGTTGCTGACCTAATGAATGATGAGAGAACTCAGGTGATGAAGTTGGAAATAGTGATTTCGAGACTAGCGGAGGAAATCTCCTCACTGAATCTCTCGCTCTGTACTCAAGAACTCTATCTGCAAACCCTGACAGACAAGTATGAGACCGAAAGGAGCAAGTGTGACACTCATGTGTCCAATATCAGTACTCTAAGCACTCAAGTGGACTCTGCAATGCAGCAGAATACCATCCTTAGGTACAATCTGGTTGAATTCCAGAACAGTCACGCACTACAACGTCACTACCCAACCAAGCAACCGTAGCCCGGCACTCAGAGGAGTGAAGATGATAGTAGGTTTCAGACTTTGCCTCCCTCCTGTGTCCCTCAGTATTCTTCTCTTGGCCATTTAGCACTGAATAATGTGGCGCCTCTTCGCCAACAAAGCCAAGCTTCTCCTCTTGGCCTTTCGCCCCCAATTTCCCCACAGGGTGAAGCCAACCCTCTCCGCCCTCTTGGCGCAGAACGCCTTGACAAACTCATCAAGAATTTCCCCACCTTTGACCCTGTTCCAGGTCAGCCAAACGATACTGAGACGTTCGTAGCTGACATAGCGGACGCATTGGATGGCTACCCAAACGCTACGGGTTCTGACAGGGTTTACCTGTTGAAGTGAAAGTCGAATAGACACGTGAAGAGGTTCATTTGTCTACAACAGCAACACGTGCTAAACGACTACGCTAAACTTGCCACAGCTTTGAAATTAGAATTCAGTGGTTCTGCGACTCGCAAACACGATAGCTCACTGGCTAACACTATAAATCAAGCTCAGAAAGAACACCCACAAGCTTACTGTCATAGGCTTCGTTCAGCTTACTTTGGCCCACTCACCAAACAGGAATGGAAGAGCTGTTACCATTCAAACAAATGTTTCTGTTTAACATGTATCCCACCTTCATTACCTACTTGAGCCCTACAGCCCACATTGGCTTGCCTATCTTATAACTCAGAGAGCTTGAAGCACAGCTTTTGAGGAATCAAAAGCTCGCCACGCCAAGAGCCCTGACCACTCTGTTTTGAAGTTTGACCAGGAGTACTCACTCCAGTTAGAGGAGCATTATCAGGTATTGGAGCATTGAGAGATGACGAATCCAATAATCACCGCGGTCGAAATAACTGTAAAGTGCGTCGCCATCGAAATTACTACCGCTACAATCGACCTGTTCACTACGTTCCTGCACCCAACCAAAACAAAGTATCAGAGCACAAGGGTAACAAAGGGTTAAAGGAAGATCAAAAAGTAGACCAATGTTCTTAGAAGCTCCACTTTGTGAAGAACTAAAGCAATAATTATTTTGAGAAAAGGGTAAAAGATAAGTCACAAGGACTAGACGGGGAATTGCTGGGCACCAGGTCCGCAGGAATTAACACCCGTAGCAAGTTAAAAAATCTAATTTCTCCCGCTCTCACTCGAGACCCTATCCAGGGCCTGCTCGATCAAGAAACAAGCCCACAGGTTGTGTCTATAGACTCTGATACAAAGGTTGCCAAAAATAAGGTCAAAAGCTTCACTAAAACAAAGCCCACTCAAAATCAGAAGTCAATCTGTTTTCACCTTGAACAGAAATGGCACACCACGTCGTTGCGAATGACCACTCCCCTTCGTGGGGAATGTGTCCACTAAACGTAACTCTAAACGACCATACCTGGAAACAGTCCAGGAGGACTGCTTAACTTGTCATGTGCTAATTGATTCGGGCGCGACTATATCACTCACCTATCAAACATTGTTCAATGATCTCAAAATGGCTTTGAAGCCAACTAAACATTGGTTAAAAGTGGAACGATGCGATACTACACTTCGAGGGGTCACTCAGACTACCTCACCTCTCACATTGAGAGTCATGCTGAAACTAGACTTCCAGGTTTCACTCAGACGACCTCACCTCTCACATTGAGAGTCATGCTGAAACTAGACTTCCAGGTTTCACTCAGACTACCTCACCTCTCACATTGAGAATCATGCTGGAACTAGACTTTCAGGTTTCACGCAGACTACCTCAACTCTCACATTGAGAGTCATGCTGAAACTAGACTTCCAGGTTTCACTCAGACTACCTCACCTCTCACATTGAGAGTCATGCTGAAACTAGACTTCCAGGTTTCACTCAGACTACCTCACCTCTCACATTGAGAATCATGCTGAAACTACACTTCCAGGACGTATCGCTTGTTCACGCTGTGTATGTTACCAGCCTTGAATCTGAACCCCTGTTACTCGGAGCAGACTTGATGGACCGGTTACTCCCACTGATGGATCGGTTACTCCCACTGATGGATCGGTTACTCCCACTGATGGATCGGTTACTCCCACTGATGGATCAGTTACTCCCACTGATGGATCGGTTACTCCCACTGATGGATCGGTTACTCCCACTGATGGATCGGTTACTCCCACTGATGGATCGGTTACTCCCACTGATGGATCGGTTACTCCCACTGATGGATCGGTTACTCCCACTGATGGATCGGTTACTCCCACTGATGGATCGGTTACTCCCACTGATGGATCGGTTACTCCCACTGATGAATCGGTTACTCCCACTGATGGATCGGTTACTCCCACTGATGGATCGGTTACTCCCACTGATGGATCGGTTACTCCCACTGATGGATCGGTTACTCCCACTGATGGATCTGTTACTCCCACTGATGGATCGGTTACTCCCACTGATGGATCAGTTACTCCCACTGATGGATCAGTTACTCCCACTGATGGATCGGTTACTCCCACTGATGGATCGGTTACTCCCACTGATGGATCGGTTACTCCCACTGATGGATCGGTTACTCCCACTGATGGATCGGTTACTCCCACTGATGGATCAGTTACTCCCACTGATGAATCAGTTACTCCCACTGATGGATCAGTTACTCCCACTGATGGATCAGTTACTCCCACTGATGGATCAGTTACTCCCACTGATGGATCGGTTACTCCCACTGATGGATCAGTTACTCCCACTGATGGATCAGTTACTCCCACTGATGGATCAGTTACTCCCACTGATGGATCAGTTACTCCCACTGATGGATGGGTTACTCCCACTGATGGATCAGTTACTCCCACTGATGGATCAGTTACTCCCACTGATGGATCAGTTACTCCCACTGATGGATCGGTTACTCCCACTGATGGATCGGAACACCAACCATGTATGGTCACAAGTCACAGTGCCTTCTCTAATGACCACACTTTCTTCCCTTAACGCAGGTTGTAATGCAGTCATCCACGAGGGGGTATCTGTCAAAAGCACCCCTTGGTAAAAAGACGTTTAGAAATCTCTTGGTGTAGAATCCGACCCAAGGAGATATTACGATATCTCGACACATTCAATCAGCAAACCTGATTGACCATTCTTTTCATGATTTTGAGCCAGAAGTCTCTGTGAATGAGCAACTTCCCTCCTCCTTGATGTAATACTGTAGTTGAGTTGAACTTCTCTGGCCCTTCGGACACTTCTGCAAGCACCGCTGCTGTCTCAGCAAGTACAACGTCGACTCGCAGAGTGTACTCTGCTTCTGATGATACATATCAGATATCCTCGTCTCAGTTCGCAGGTACTGAAGAAGTGGCCACACGCGTACACTGTGGTGACTGACAAGCTTTGACAGCCACTAGGCGTTTTGAAGCACAAACACCAGGAGATTTGGTTGAAAGGTTACAGCCATTCTCAAGACAACGGGGATTCTGACAACTCCTACATAGGATCCAAACTTGTCCTTTGTGCCTCAGACACCAATACCAACCTCTGGTGGGGGGGTCCCGAGAAATGAAGGGGGGGAATGCTAGCCCAGACCCATGACGAGCCTCATCGAGGCCGATGGGGGGGGGGGGGTGTTTAAGACTATGTGTAACACTGTACGAGGCCGCCAGAGCAGAAAACAAATTTAGTTGTAAACTTTCCCATGAGAACAGAGAGGAGTGGACAGGATATTGGACAAGATATTAGGAATCGCCAGAACAGTCTTCTGATGGTTAACACACATGCCACTAATAAATAGAACCATCCATTCCTTCAGGAGGAAAGTTATTAGAAGTCATGAACCATGATCACACTGCGTATGACTGATTGAGTGCTTAGAGAGTACTTCTGTTGTGATGTTAGCTCCTCCATAGATAACATCGCTATGAAAGGGACTCATTCATATCTATCACCACTACAATGGTGAGACACATTGACGTGTAGTAAAAACTATTTTAGATTTATTTCCATTGACACTTAGGAAGTGATAGAGTCATAAACAAGTTCCCCATAAAACCATTGCTTAGTGCCACAACACCGCTCATTTGGGAAAACATTTAATTATGTATTTCATTGTGTGTGTGTATTGTTAATATCTACCTAAGTTACTGCCTAGATCCACCAGCCTGGACGACGAGTCCGGAACGACGAGCACAATCCGGACAGCCGCTGCCCATCCTTGTGGCGGCCTGCTCCATTTGCAGAAATCCTATCCGGGTCGACCACAAGAGGAGGACTGCAACGGCGATCACCAACCAAACATCCACTGCCCATTCTTGTGGTGGACTGCTCCGCTCTCAGAGAGCCTACCAAGTTCAACCACCAGAAGGAGACTGCAACCAGGACATCACGTGGTCATTATTTTTATGTTGGTTTGCAACTTGCAGGATAATCACAAGATTGAACCCACCAGAGGAGGACTGTCACGACATGGCCCTTTTGGGTGTATATCGTGGCTCCCCCTTTCACTCTCTCTCCCACATCAGGTTTTACAACGGTCATAAATTCCTGATTGAAACTCTGAATATGAAGGGAGAGCCTACAGAGAACAAATACAATATCCTTGCCAAACCTCCTAATCCCCAAAATGGGAGAATTAAACAATATTTATATTTTTGAGAATGTGGGAATGGTCCATGGACACTTATTTTAAGGGACAGTCTTGTCGAGTGTGTTTCATTTGGTGATCTCATGAAGGACAGGAAACACACATTACTGTGTCTTTGGTTGCGTATACTTCTCAATTATGGGGTTTACATCTAAATGTTGTGAAACGTATATGATTACATGTTAATCTATTTGTGAAAAGATGAAATGTGATGTTAGCCTTCTAAATGAGAGTATGGGTTATCATATAAAGTTGAACTAGTCAGTGGCCAAGCCCTCGTGAGCACAGCCATGACACAGCGTCATGGAACGTCCCCTTTTCTACAGAGTATAAAACCACTTCCGACAAAATGTACATTAGATCAGAAAACACGAGGCGGTAACTACATGTTGAACTGGTTAACTTCTCTAGGGTAGGGTGCAGCATTGGGAATTTTGGATGAAAAGCATGCCCAAATTAAACTGCCTGCTACTCAGCCATAAAAGCTAGAATATGCATACAATTAGTAGATTTGGATAGAAAACACTCTGATTGAATGATGTCGGAGTATAACAGAACTCATATGTCAGGGAAAAACCTGAGAATAAATCCAACCAGGAAGTGGGAAATCTGAGGTTTGTAGTTTTTCAACTCTTTGCCTATCGAATACACAGTGTCTATGGGGTCATGTTGCACTTCCTAAAGCTTCCACTAGATGTCAGTCTTTAGAACCTTGTTTGATACTTCTACTGTGAAATGGGGCAAATGAGAGGGGATTGAGTCAGAGGTCTGCCAGAGAGCCATGGATAGTTAGCTTGCCTTCCATTGCATTTCTGAAGAGAAAGGGATTCTCCAGTTGGAACATTATTGAAGACTTATCTTAAACATCCTAAAGATTGATTCTATACATCGTTTGACATGTTTCTATGGACTGTAACGGAACTTTTTGACTTTGTCTGCACCTAGTGATCATGCCTCATGAATTTTGATTACTGGGCTAAACACGCGAACAAAAAGGAGGTATTTGGACATAATGATGGACATTATCGAACAAAACAAACATTTGTGGAACTGGGATTCCTGGGAGTGCAGTCTGATGAAGATCATCAAAGGTAAGTGAATATTTATAATGCTATTTCTGACTTCTGTTGACTACACAACATGGCGGATATCTGTTTGAGTTGTTTGGGCTCTGAACTCAAATTATTGCATGGTGTGCTTTTTCCATAAAGTTTTAAAAAAATCTAACACAGCGGTTGCATTAAGGTGAAGTCGATCTAAAATTCCATGCATAACATCTTTTAGCAATGTTTATTATAAGTATTTCTGTAAATTGATGTGGCTCTCCACAAAATCACCGGATGTTTTGGAACTACTGAACATAACGCGCCAATGTAAACTCCGATTTTTGGATATAAATATGAACTTCACCAAACAAAACATACATGTCTTGTGTAACATAAAGTTCTTTGAGTGTCATCTGATGAAAATCAAAGGCTAGTGATTCATTTTTATCTTTATTTCTGCTTTTTGTGTCTCCTCTCTTTGGCTGGAAAAATAGCTGTGTTTTTCTGTGACTTGGCTCTGACCTAACAATCGTTTGGTGTGCTTTCGTCGTAAAGCCTTTTTGAAATCGGACACTGTGGCTGGATTTACAACAAGTGTATCTTTAAAATGGTGTAAAATACATGTATGTTTGAGGAATTTTAATTATGGGATTTCTGTTGTTTTGAATTTGGCGCCCTGCAGTTTCACTGGCTGTTGACGAGGTGGGACGCTACCGTCCCACATACCCTAGTGAGGTTAAGAACTACAGCTCTCCCAAAGGACAAGACCAGAGAACGTGGAGATCATTCCCACATTGAAATGGCAATGAAATCTACAAACTAAAGAACGAAACATACACTCAGAAATATGTAAATTGCTATTTCCTTTAGAATGAGCGGTTGTTCATGTTCAAAGTATTAGTAATTTCTACGAGTGCAGTTATCCTCTATGAGTTTCCCGCTCTTGAGCGGTCCCCACCCCTTTCCTTTGTCTACCAAACCGCCATATCAGTTTTGTCCGTTAGGGACTTTTACCTTGTATCATCTAGTAACCAATGTATGAACTATTTGTGTGTGTTTATGCA